>NW_024802935.1:4324121-4367841 GCF_019175285.1 Sceloporus undulatus | reverse complement strand
CTATTTCCATGACAATTAATGAGCGCTCCCAGCATTCAGACAGAGAGGCTGGTTTTTCCCTTTTAGCAACTTTTGGAGGGTGATTTACCAGCGATGCAGACAAGTGGGACAATCTTCACTGTGTACAGTTCTGGGCACCACAATTGAAAAAGGATGTTGACAAATTGGAGCATGTCCAGAGGAGGGTGACCAAACTGGGGAAGGGTTTGGAAACCATGCCTTGTGAGTAAAGACTTAGGGAGCTGGGTATGTTTAGCCAGAAGAAGAGACGGTTAAGGGTTTATATGATAGCCCTGTTTAAGTATTTAAAGGGGTATCACATTGAGGCTGAAGTAAGCTTGTTTTCTGCTGCTCCAGAGACTAGAACACAGAACAATGAATGCAAGCTACAGGAAAAAAGATTCCACCTCATTAGAAGGGACTTATAGACAGGAAGAACTGTTAGACAGTGGAACACACTCCCTCAGAGAATGGTGGAGTCTCCTTCTTTGGAGGTCTTCAAGCAGAGAGGCTGGATGGCCATCTGTCAGGGATGCTTTGATTGGGATTTCCTGCATGGCAGGAGGTTGGACTGGATGGCCCTTGCAGTCTCTTCCAACTCTCCGATTCTATGTTTCTAAAAAGCAAAGCTTCATTTTGCCATTTTATATAAGCTCATACAAGCAGATATGGTATGTTAGACAACCTGGACCTAGAGCAAATAGGTCAAAAACAGCATTTTAAATTGTGTCTGGAAACAACTGGCAGCCAGTGGAGCTGTTGTAATAGGGGAGCTACATGGTCTTTGTATTTCTCCCCAATTAATACTCTACCAGAGGATGTTTCTGAACACTCTTCAAGGGCAGCCACATACACAAAAAGTTACAGTAATCCAAATGGAATGTAACTAAGAATTGTATATCATGACCTTATCAGGCATCTTTATGAATGGCTGCAGTTAGCACTGGAGCCTTAAATGTGCAAAAACACTCTTGGCTACCAAAGAAACCTGGTCCTCCAGGCTCAAGACTGAATCCAGGAGTACCCCCAAACTGTGACTCTGCATCTTCAGGGAGAGTGTAACTTCAACCAGCACAGGCTGAATCCCTATTCCCTGGTTTGTCTTTTGATTGATAAGGAGTACACCTGCTTTGTCTAGATAAAGCTTCAAATTGTTTGCTCTCATCCAATCTGTTACCAAGGTAAGAAACTGATTTAGAATGGAAACAGGTTCTTTGGAGTCAGTCAGAGAACAGAAATATGTTGGCACTTGGCAGTCATAAACACTGAGAGCACTGAACCCCAATCCTTTGGACAACCAGTAATTTCATGTAAATGTTGAACAGCATGGGAGCACGAACAAAACCCGGAAGGATAGATCAAGGGTCAAGGAATTGAGCAGGAATTCCTATGCATCACCTTCTGGGCTCATCCCTCCATGAAGGAACACAGCCATGAAGGGGCCAGCAAAGAGGAGGAGGCCTCCAGCGCTGGCAGCCTCCACCAGCTTTTTTGCTGCCTCTGAGGCCGGCAAAAAAGCCAGCGGGGGCCACCAGCGCTGGAGGCCTCCTCCTCTTTCCCAGCCCCTGATGGGGCCCCAGGAACTGTCAGAGGCCGGGAAAAAAGCTGCCGGGGGCCGCCAGCGCTGGAGGCCTCCTCCTCTTTGTCGGCCCCTTATAGGGCCCCAGGGCCCGCCAGAGGCCGGCAAAAAGGTCCTAGAGGCTCGCTGCCGCTGCCAGAGCCCTGTTGGAAGGCCCCAGCGATGACATCAGGCCTCCCAGAGGCCTGCTGCCGCCGTCGGAGCCCTGTAGCAGGGGCCCGGCGACCGCAACGGGCCTCCTAGAGGCTGAGACTTCGCCTCTAGGCCGCCGCCATTTTGTTTCTCAAAATGGCGGCGAAGTCTTGCGCAACCACGGAAAAAATATGAGGAGACTTCACCGCCAGTTTGAGAAATAAAATGGAGGTGCCCGGAGCGGCGAAAAGCCACAATTGGCGGCGGCGGTGGCAGGAGTGGGCAGGGGCCGGCCGAAAGGCCTCCGCGGGTCACATCCAGCCCGCGGGCCGGAGGCTGTCGACCCCTGATCGAAAAAGACACAACACAAAGGGAGAAGGGAATGGTGAGGGGGGGAGGGGATCAGGTCCAGCATGCTTCTCTCCCTCCGAGGCCTGGACCAAGGGATATGGACTTGAGGGAGGGCTCTTCTTCTTCAGGCTAGCCCTGGTGGAGCTGGGCCTGCCTGGTCAACTCCCTCGCAGGCCGGAAAATGACAGTTATGGCCATCCAGCCTCTGTTTGAAGACCTCTAAGGGAGGAGACTCCACTACATTCTGAGGGAGTTTGTTCCACTGTCGAACAGCCCTTGGTCAGGAAGTTCCTTTCTAATGTTGAGGTGGAATCT
The DNA here is from genome assembly GCF_019175285.1 of Sceloporus undulatus. Lineage (NCBI taxonomy): Eukaryota > Metazoa > Chordata > Lepidosauria > Squamata > Phrynosomatidae > Sceloporus > Sceloporus undulatus. The sequence goes on along the minus strand of NW_024802935.1, from coordinate 4,365,464 downwards.
CTTTTCCTTTAGTTTGCATCCATTGTTCCGCGTTCTACTCTCTAGAATAGCAGAAAACAAGCTTACTCCCTCCTCAATATGACATCCCTTCAAATGTTTAAACAGGGATATCATATCACCTCTTAACCTTCTCTTCTCCAGGCTAAACATCACCAGCTCCCTGAGTCGTTCCTCGTAGGGCATGGCTTCCAGACCCTTCACCATTTTAGTCGCTCTCATTTGGACACGCTCCAGTTTCTCAATGTTCTTTTTTAATTGTGGTGCCCAGAACTGGACACAGTATTCTAGGTGGGGCCTGACCAAAGCAGAATACAGTGGCACTATTACTTCACTTGATATAGACACTATACTTCTACTGATGCAGCCTAAAATTGCATTGGCCTTGTTAGCTGCCGCATCGCACTGTTGACTCATGTTCAACTTATGGTCTACTTGGACTCCTAGATCCCTTTCACATCTAGTCTTGTTCAGCCAGGTGTCCCCCATACTATATCTGTGCATTTCATTTTTCCGCCCTCAGTGCAGTACCTTACATTTCTCTGGGTTGAATTTCATTTTGTTAGCTTTGGCCCAGTTTTCTAGTCTGTTCAGGTCATTTTGAATCTTGATCCTGTCCTCTGGAGTATTAGCTATTCCTCCTAATTTGGTGTCATCTGCAAATTTGATAAGTATGCCCCCAATTTTGTCCTCCAAGTCATTGATAAAGATGTTGAATAGCACTCGGCCCAGGACCCCACTGGTCACTTCTCTCCAGGATGAAAAGGAGCCATTGTTGAGCACCCCTTGGGTCCGGCCGGTCAACCAATAACAAATCCATGTAACAGTTATTTTGTCTAGCCCACATTTTACAAGCTTGTTTGCAAGAATATCATGGGGAACCCTGTCAAAAGCCTTACTGAAATCAAGATATACTATATCCACAGCATTCCCTTCATCTAACAAACTGGTAATTTTATCAAAAAAAGAGATTGGGTTTGTCTGGTATGACTTCTTTGTCTGAAACCCATGTTGACTTTTTGTGATTATGGCATTGCTTTCCAGATGTTCATATTTAGAAGCACACAAAAGGGAACAGTGGCCTACAAGTCTGCCAGAGGACTTTTTCTTTCAGTCTCCCCTAATTTGTGGAATGATCTGCTGGAAGAGATTTGACAGCTGAATATGCTGTCTGAGTTTATAAGAGCATTATAAAGCAGTCTCTTCCAGCAGGCTTATCCAGATGATTTTTAAATTGTGAATGTTAAATGTGGATTGTTTTAATATGTGTATATCTTATTTGTTCTTTTAACTGATGTGTTTTAACTGATGTTGTTTGTCTGTTGATTGTTGTTGTTTCCCACCCTTGATCCATGAAGAAAGATGGGAAATAAATAAATATTATCATTATATTTTTAAAAATTTCTGTCCCAATCACAGCATCACAAACATAACTTCTCTCTCTCCTGACCGAATCCAACATCATTCAGTGAATGTCAATTTAAAAGTGGGATTTCCAAGTCTTAGACCTGAAGTAACCATTATACAGCACTGCCTCTTCTATAGTGGCTCTATAGATATGGATATCAGTCTCACTTAGGCCAGGAATTCTTTGTGTCACCTTGGACACACTGCTATCTTTTTGCCTCCATTCCTCTATTAGAGTAACACTTGCCTATCCTACAAAGTTCTTTGGAGTATTCCTTCCCCAAGAAAACCCTATGAAATTCACAAGATTACCATAAATTGACAGGTGACATGAAGACACACACATTCATATCCTAATTGCTACAGAACACATTAATAAGTAACCAATACTGACAGTTTAATTTATTACCATGGTTAAAAAAAAGTTCCAGAAAAAACTGACAGAACTACATGTATTTTGCACTCTAAATCTTTAGTCATTCAAATGAAACAACATCATAGGGATTAATGAACAAAGTAGAAGTGATCTGATTAGAAAGCCATAGAAGACTAAGCCATAGAAATTCAGTTATCAACTAAGGACTTCAGGAAAAAATGCTTATAAATTGGCATTTTGTCAATTCCTTTCAAGTACTGCATTCCACAACATGGTAATAGCTGAAGTACATTGAAAATATATTAAGATGTATTACGGTAATGTTTAAAGTTGACTTGAAATTACCGTGCTAACGTGGATACAGCAAATATAGAAGAAAATGACTCCTTACCTTATTCATGTCAAATGTTTCAAAGACTTGCTCAACATATTTATTGGCTTCTGGACTGAGCCCCTGTAGACCCAACACTGATTTAAATTCATGTAGACAAAGCTGTCCAGATGGACATTCCCTCATAAACTTTGTATACCAGTGGTGGATCTCCATAGCATTAATGTCATCTGCTGACCCGCCGGCACCCATGATGATCAACATTCCAAATATCCTTTTTTCCCCAGTATATTTTCATCCAAATGATTGATTTGTCCAGTGGTAATGGTTTTGCTTGCAAGCACCGTTCAAACGCTACCTTGCCATATAAAGAAAGAGCTATCATAAACCTCTTTACAGATCACTGCAGAAATAGGCTATGTATATATAGCTTCCTAGCAAGATTACCTTCCGGGCAGAGTTTAAATGCAGAAAGGTTTTATCAGTGGGTGGCAGTCTTCTCTCAGCCTGTACAAAACAGAAAGATGCCTCTGGATGTTAGTTATGGCACCGTATTGTACAGCAATATCAACTGTTTTTTTGTGTGTGTGTGTGTGTGGATGTTGCTTAGTTGTTTTGAATAGCTGTGGCAATTTTTGAACCTGGTTTCATTTAGAAGTGAGACTTTTGAAAAGAAGTGTAAAGGACTGTCTCAGTAATGGCTGTATGTGAAATCTCTTATCCCAAAATGCTTACTACTTCTTTTGGTGCCACACAAAGTCTCTTGGAGGTCTCTCATTTTTTGGGGTGGGGGTGGGGGTAATTGAAACTAATTTGATGGCAAGTAACGTATTGAAACATAGATATTTTTGTGTGTTTTCCAGGCTGTGACCACATTCTGGAAGAATTTATTCCTGACGTTTTGCCTGCATCTGTGGCTGGTGGCATGGAGTTGTGTGGAGTATTTACACCTGTGGGACACTTGGTTGAGATGAAGTGGTTAACATGCAAATCACTTCCTCCAAGGATCCCACATGTATGTATGTGTATATATATATATATATACATACACACTCTACATACTTCCATGCCACCATCCTCTGAAGATGCCAGCCACAGATGCAGGCAAAACGTCAGAAATAAATTCTTCCAGAACGTGGCCACGTAGCCCAGAAAGCCCATAAAAAACTATGGATGCCAGCTGTAAAAGCCTTTGACTTCAATATTTGGACGTTTTACAGACAACAAAATCATTAGGACCTATGTTTTTATCAATTGGTAGACTTTGATTCTTGAAAGTCTAAGCCCTGGCCAAGGAACCCCTTTTCTTTGAAGAGATGATAGAGGGTGGGTGGGAATCTGTTGGGGTCCACACTGGTCAATGGGGCAAGATCTGTTTTTAAAGCATGTTTGCTTTCCTGACTGGGGAAGGAAAGTGGCTACTTTCTTCTCAGATGCTCACAATAAATTTGTTGAATAAAATTTAACATTTAGATCAGGACTGAGCAACTGTGATGGGTTCCACTCCAAGGACTACAAGTACTGCCAATCCCCAGCCCCATAACTGAAGTACTTCAAGTTTTGAAAATGTGGTTTTGAGACTGTGTATGTTGTGATTCAGAAAAACCTTGTGGGCCACACTTTATTCAGCTCTGCTTAAAGCTGCAAGCTTGAAGGCTGAGTTGATCCGTGCAAAAAGAGCACATTCAGTGACTAAGGTTAGACCAACTATTTTCCTTTTCATTTTGAACAACTGCTAATTTCAGTAACTATTATGCTATTGTATCCAACATGCAATTTTCACAGATAGACTTGGAAAGAATATTTGAAAATATTTGAAAAAATATGTGTATCTTAAGTGGGAAACCCTGAGTAGGACAATCTTGGACTAGCAAAAATCTTTAGTTTTGGTCTTACTCTGTGTTAAATTCACACACGTTGGCTTTGCACAGAAAATAGGATTTTGTACACAGGAAACACATTCACCCCACCTCACACACCCATGTGTGAATTTTGCACAAAATGTCCCAGCAACAGAATTTTCAATGAATATTTCTGCATTTTGTGCATATGCCCTGAATGACGAATACTCTTCAATCTATTCCCACTGCACACTGGGAAGAAAACTGATAACATTGCTTGTTGCTTCTTTTGAGAAGGAAATTAGTGAAGAATTACATTGCTTCTTACCAAATTTTCATTTTAACCACATGCAACTATGTACATGTAAATACATTTAGCTTGCGTGTATAATATTATAATCTAACCATATAATTTTAATTTTGCAAAATGTTTATGTTACAACTATTGGCATTAGATTGATATATGGGAATTATCATACATGAGTAACATTAGTTAAAAAAACATTATGAAGGATTCTCTATGGTGTGGCCTAGGAGGTCAATGTGGAGAGTGGCACCATGAGTTATGCAGCAGGTGATGGCAACCCTAATGACACCACTGGTGTAAAGGAGTCTGAATGCCATTGTCCATTTGTAAATCACAACTGCCATCTTTTTGGACTTGGTAAATAGTTACAGGAATTATAGTCCACCACTTCGGGACAGTCAAAAGATTCACACACTTGACTTTAACATTCCCTTTGGGGGAATGCCTACAACCCTTTGAAGTTCCAATGCCAAGCAAAAGTAGACACTGTGGCCCTGTGAAGAGGACTGATCTTTGGGTGGTGCTGTACTGGATTTTTTCCAAGTAGTTTTAATGCTGTTATACATAACTGACTGGGATTAAATCTGCAATGGTTGCATTTAATTTTCCTGTTCCGTTGCCTTGTAATACCTTTTCAGGCAAAAGATAGGCTACCAATAGTCAAACAAATTCAGTTAAGAAACTGAGAAATACAAAAACATAGGCACTATTACCTGCCCTCTTCTTTGTGAGATGTTTACAAAGCTCAAGCAGCATACTTGAAAATTTTGTACCCATCCCTTCTATGCTCCTCTGAATAGCATGATGAAATACATATGTACGTACGTATGCCCCAAAACTATTTATGCATGATAGAAAACAAATATAGTTGTCCTTCACATTTCAGTAGACTTCAGTATACCTCAGTAGACTTTAAAAAGGAGACTGAGGTGAAATATTTTCCTCAAATTAAGCATCAAGCATAATTCCCTCTTACGTTTTTGCTGTAGGAAGCAGAGTTGTTAAAAAAGGGAAAGATGCCTTTCTTTGCTGCTTGACCTCGAAATCCTTTTGAAAAAAGCACTCCATCATGCAAGCTGTGTGGTTTTAATAGACTGTAAGCCTATAAAAGCTATTTAAAACAGATGAATGTCTTCAAGAACTGTGGAAGTAAGCAGGTGAAATAAACAGCAATTACAATTTGTATTTGGTATCATTGAGATGATGATATTTTTCCAGAGATGGTTGATGATTGTGCAACAGCATTAGATATTGTATTTAAAATCAGTTCTATAAATAGCTAATATGGTGCTGAGATAAAAGAATAACATTCTAGAGATTGAGAAGTGGAGAAAACTTTAGGAAATTAGAAGAAATTGTAGATTTCAGCAGTAGTTCCAATTCAAGGTTAGTAATGCTGCAAAATGTGCCATTTCAGTCTGCTGAAGCCACGGTACTGGCTTCCTGAACACATGGCTTTAAAAAATGTGAATGGTCATTGGTTGTTTGTCCTCCCTACCTTCTCCCACACAAATTATTTCTTTTCCCTTCTTGTCAGTCTGATTAAACGTTGATATCTGCACTCATGTTCACACAAGCTTTCATCTTCCTCAGGTTTTGCAAACTTATTTTAAACCCAAGGTTTTAGACTCTGGTTCAGTTGGAAAGCCCATTTATAATCAAACATAGTTAGAGGTGTTTCAGACATAACCACAATTTAAAAAAATATTGTTATAATGAACAAGGGAAGGAACAGGGAATGTGTTCTAGAGAAAGCAGGATCCTAAAGTTGGATCCAAACTTTTTTAAAAAACCTGATTTGCAAGGAGCCAATATTATCTGTTTGAAACTCTTAAGAACTCTAGGCGGTCGATGTGGATGATAGTGAGCTAAATACATCAGTGAGCTGACTTGTGAAAAGCAGCTTACAAAAGAGCTTCCACTGTTTCTAAAACAATTTTTTAAAAACTGATTTTTTAAGTGACTGACTGAACTATAAAAATAGTCTGTACTAAAAAGCAAGTGAGCAAGCAAAAGTAAAGCAAAAACAAAAGCATGCACCTCTATTGGAACATGAGACAATGGCGAGAAAATGAATTGGCATCTCAGTTGAAATTATTTCCTCTGGCATGCCAAAATCACAGTGAATCTGTTACTCAGCATAGTGGGGAAATTTGAGTTCTTAGTTATGATGTCTTACCCTAAATGTTCATGGTGACACAGTTTACCTTGCAATTATAAAATAATACTGCAGCTAACCCTCCACAGATTGTTGGTTTAAAATGCGAATTAGATCTCTATGGTTGGTGGGCAAGTGTCCCTCTCCTGATGCAACAACTTGCATCTGAGGAAGTAGATCAAGTCTATAAAAGCACATGCTTTTATTGTTGTTGTTTTTTTGCAGTTAATCTCAAAGGTGCTGCAAAATCCCTTTGCTTACTGATATTCCAGACTAACATGGCTATGTCTCTGAATTATTTTCCTTTATTAGACAAGGCAATCTCTAAAAACAGTTAACTCAAAATGAAAAACTTAGTTTTTATATTGCTACAAGTTTAACACATTATAATAAATAAGGACTGCATCCACACTGGAGAAATAACCCGGTTTGGCACTGCTTTAATTCTTTCTGGCTCAAGGCTATGGAATTCTGGGAGTTAGAGTTTGTTCTGGGTCCCAGAGCGGAAACTCCCAGAATTCCATAGCCTTGAGCTAGGGCAGTTAAAGCGGTGCCAAACCAGGCTATTTCTCCAGTGTGGATGTAGCCAAGGTCCATTTTTTCCAACAAAACAGTTACTACTTTTAAAAAGCCTCAATTTCAACATGTTTGTAATTCCACAAGAGCCTGTTTACAAGAGCACAGGCATCATTTTGATTATTCCCCTCCTCCACTACAGCCATACACATCAGTGGACTGCAGTGAAGTTCAAGGATTTTGCAAGGCAGTAATGTAGATGAAAGTAAATTATGATATGCAAAAACCAAAATGTATCTGAGAATGTTCCAGTTATCCATATTTCTTCTCCAAGCATCCTTTAACATGTAAACTTTCTGTAGGATACTTCTGTTATTTATTTATTTATTTATACATAGAGTGTTAAAAGTTTTTCTCAATATCTTCATCCTGTAAGACAGAGACACTTGCTTCACTGGTGTTGACTTTTCCAGTAGCAACTGTACAGCGATTTTCAGAGTTCAGATTCTCTTCTAGGAAGCTATCAATGTCTTCCAGCTTATTTATAAGAAGATGCTGAAAAAGAAGGCAACAAAAAGACATTATTACAATGTAACTAGATTTTTAGGTCCAAACTCCACATCATAGTCAACTGTACATAATATGACCACATGAGCATTGTTAGAACATGCATACTGGGAGAAACATACACACTGCAAACTACATGGGATGGGAGGAACATTCATTGAGGATATTATTTGCTATTTAACGTTTTTAATTTGTTGCCTGTTTTATTGAACCCTTTTCTGTATTGTTATATATTATTTATATGTATTATGCTATTATTTCTTAGATTGTACGCCATGGGCAGGTTTACTTTTATCTATTTTACTGTTTGTATGTACAGCGCTGTGCAAATCTACAGCACTATATAAATAAAGCATAGTAATAATAATAATAATAATAATAATAATAATAATAATAATAATAATGTTATTGTTTATTTATATAGAGCTATCAATGCACATGACACTTTATGTGTAAAACAACCATAAACAGTAGTTCTTGTTAATGGAACACAATCTAAAGGAAGGAATAATAAAAATATAAAACTTTACAATACAATTGTGAAACAAATTATCCAGATAAAATACAAAAATATAATATAAAACAAACTGAAACATAAATGTATGCAAAATATATAAGATTATAAAAAATATTAAATTTAACATTCCAAAAGCTTTGGAAAATTTAAAAATAATGAGGAAAGGAACAGTCGGTAAGTAACTCCAGGAGTATGGAAGAGCATGTGAAAAAGGATGAAGCCAAGCCAAGGAAGAGAAAACCTTTGGTTGGTTGAGAAGCCTAGAATTCCTAGAAAACAGATCTCAAGCAGGCTGATGAAAAGAAATAAGGGCTGAAATGTGTGTGCGTGCGTAAGCTAGGCTAGACAGTGAAATCGCAAGTAGTTTGGACCTTAGTGTCATATAATTTTTCAAATATGTTGGATGGGCAACTTTAGCCATTCTTGGAGAAACAGATTATCTGGAACCATTTCAGTCTAGTTTCAGGTCTCAGTACAGCACTGAAAAAGACTTGCTTATTCTAACTGACAACTTACTCCAGGGGAAAGACAGAAGAAATGCTACCCTGTTGGTATTCCTGGATGTCTCAGTGGCCAGCTCTATGAGATGGGAGTAGGAAGCACCATTCTGCAGTGGTTCCGTTCCTATCTAGAGGGCCAGTTCCAGAGCAGCACTGGGGAATTTGTTCAGCCCCATGCCTATTAAGTTGTGGGATGCCCTGGGGTTCCATCTTATCCCCCATGCTGTTCAATATGAAGACAGATATTGGGAGAAGTCATAAGGGGGGGGGTTGAAATGGGGTGCCATCAATATGCTAGTAATGCTCAGCAACATTTCTCCTTGTCACTGGAGTCAGCTGGGATGTGCAGATGCTGGATCACTGCCTGGATGCTGTAATGTGTTGGATGAAGGCCAATAAACTGAAACTGAATCCAATAAGATGGAGTCTTTGTGGACTGGTGGTTCCTGGGTCTGGGTATTGGGCATACAGTCTGTCCTGGATGGGGCTGCACTCCTCCTGAAGGAACAGGTGTGTAGCTTAGGAGTGCTCTTAGATTTATTCTTGTCATTGGAAGTCCAAATACACTCTGTGACATGGAGGGTTTGGTGCCAGCTTTGACTGGTGTGCCAGTGACGGTATTTCCTGGACAGAGCTAACATAGCCATAGTAGTCCATGCACTGATAACCTCCCAGTTAGACTACTGTAATGTGCTTTTTGTGGCGCTGAAAAATGCAGCAGATTGACTATTGACTGGAGTACCATATAGACACCTTACCATGTCAGTATTAAAAGCACTGCACCAGCTGCCACTAGGTTTTTGATCCAAATTCAAGGTGCTTGTGATGACATTTAAAGCCCTAAAGAGCATAGGACTTCCAAATTTGAAGGAACACTTCTCCCCATATATGTCTGCCTGGGGATTAAAATATGCTGGGGGAGCGCTCCTCCATTTCCCACCAGTGTGATTAATAAACTTGGTTAAGACATGAAAGAGGACCTTCTCAGCAGTTACATCACAATTGTGGAATACCTTCCCTCTGGAGACATGACTGACATCAACACCCATGTCATTTAGGCACCAAGTTAAAACTTGACTGTTCATCAAAGCCTTATTAGCTCATCCCAAATGCAGTGTACAAAGTTTTAATTTTAAAAAAAATATTTAAAAATCTGTTCTTGACATACCATTGCAGTTTAATATGTTTTTAGTTTTACTATTTTAAATTGCATAACTTGTTCTAATGCTTTTTTGAAGCTGCCCTGAGATCTTTTATATAGGGCAGGGTATAAATATGTTAATACATAAACAAGCAAATAAATGAAAGAATAACAAATATGTCAATAGGATTTCATATTGTAGAAAATTATGTTCTTATTAAGATTAAAAATAAATGCACAAAGCAAACAGTCAAAACAATGCAATCTAGTAAAGCAACTATCAGTATTTTGCAAAAAAGCCTTATAATGATAGAGGAGGATCTGAAGAAACTATGAAGTAACTGGCAAAGTATCAAAACTGTCACTTTAAATGCTAACTGGCTGAGCAGGTATATTGAAAAGCAAGTTTGTCTAACAATGCTGAACTCATTATGATCTGGGTTTAAACTTGGTTTGACTGATAATGTGGCACAGATTTTCGCACTGGGTTGTTTACATTCTAAACTCAACTCCATTTCAAAATTTATTATCATAATTCCTTTCTATCAAACGCAGTGGGCTTAAAGGAAAAGTTTATGACATATTTTCCCTACTACTTCCATATGATGCTGATGTCAGTAAAGGGTGTATCTCTCTACAAGCAGGATGTTGCATCTAAAAATCCCATCTTGATCAAATAATAATGGTATTTAACTTAAAAGTATAAAATAATCTTGCCATCTAATTCAGTTCAGTTGTCCTAGGCTTTATATCAAGAAGTTTCAAGATTCAAATGCACAAATTAAAAGTTAACTTGAATTTGTGCCAAGCTATGAATCAGTATACCAGTGTCTACTAATTAGAAATTTGTTTGGTTTTTTTGGTTATTTAAACATTTGTATTTTAACTGATAAATTATTATTTAAATTACTATTTAAATAAATTTGCATATAAAATACATATTTTATTTGTCTGGAATTTCAAAGGAAGTGTAACATTTATAACTTAGCAAACAAATGTTATTACTTGTGGAATGGAAACTTCCCCATCACCTCCACTCTCTATACAGCGTACCATACACATAACAAAACTGACCTTAACTATACTGTTTCCTTAGCTTCACTAATTAAAACTGATTTCTACTTGGCAGTATAATCAGCTGAAACCCTGTTAGATATTCAAATAAATTCTATATTCTCTAATAGAGGAAGATGTGTCAGCAGGGACAGAGAATCCTTCTCCTGCCCCAAAACACTAAAACAGTGGAAATCACTTAATTGAATCTAACATTAAAACAGAGTAATAGCACTTACTGGATGAATTTTCAATAGCAGCTGTGCTACTTTCTTCCGAAGATGCTCAAGTTTTTCTTCTGCAGCCTTTACCTGTCTTTTGCACAGATTAGTCTCTGTTTCAATGCCACGTACAGTTTCAGACTGGAGTTTTTTGTTAAGTTGCTGTTCATATTGCAGAAAATACTGAAATATATATTTACATCCTTGATATTTATTACATAATTTAAATCTTTTACATTCTGTTATTCAATTCCCCCTCTCAAATTAAAAATAGAAGGTGCTATTCTCTTTTTAAAATGTTGTTTAAGCCTTCTCCAAAAGGAGCTCTCTTTTTCTTTAGCCAAATAACAGGATGGCCAGAGTTGGCTGCTGTCAGAGGTGAACAAAATGTCACCACCCTGTTCTTCATATCAAAGCAGATCCATCCTCCTTTCATTTGCTCTTGCTTCCTCTCCTCACTCCCACCTTCCACTGCCTAATGCAGATGCTACAGTGTGCCTAATATTTAGAAAGGCTTACTTTATGAAACTGCAGAGTATTTTTAGTTGTTTTTATGTGGGGACAGTGAAACTACTGCCTAAACCTCAGGGCCAGGTGGGCGAAGGGGAGGCACAGATTGGTGCTCACACCATTTGCTTTGATACAAAAGGTTCAGTTCCTCACATTACCAGTTAAAGTGGGGATTGAGAATAGGGGACACATGGAAGCAATCCCATCACGATTTACCTAGTAAAAACCACATTCCTCCCAGTGCTTTTTTCCTGGTGAAAATACCATTTTCTCCAATGTTACCTTTGCAGTGTGTGTGTGTGTGTGTCTGAATCTTGGTGGGAAAACAGAACATGAGAGGAAGGGCTTCAAGCCCACATGTAAAATTCTTGATGAAGACTAGTTTTCTCTCACTTCAATGTGGCCTTGGTGACTTTCTTTTAAAAACTAGGGCTGATATTCTCAAGAGGTGGGGATAATGCTTTTCAAAACATTTTTTGCCACCCTCTGCAGCAGAAAGCTCTGCTCCTGAACAGGGACTTACTCGTGTGTGTGTGAGAGAGAGAGAGAGCGAGAGCGAGCGAGCACAGAAACAAGAAAAAATACCCACGTCTCCCACCACAGAAGGACCCACTTAAAAAACAAACAAACAGCAGTGATGGTCATTATAGATGATGGCTGACACCGCAAATGAGATGTTGGTAGGCACCTTGAACTGAAAAGCAATCCTTGATCATGTTGGTTATTCCCCCTAATGCTAGTTCCATAGGCAAAAGTTATGTGATTATCAAACATTTAACTTCTACACTTTGCTCTAAGGAGAAAGGGATGAAGCAAAAATTCTAAGAACCCTTGCACAGATGAGAGAGAAACTCTTCAGATCATATGAGGACTTCCAAAGCTATAATAGTATTCATCGTTCTCCCCTTTTCATCCTTTTATGGCAACTCCTGTGGTAAAGGTGGTGTCCAACAGCCCAAGGCTCCCCCACAAACCAGCCTACAACACCTTCTCGCCCCCTTTGATGCTTTAACATTTTGTTGTGGTAATACTTCCTATCTTCACTCCTCACACTCTTCTGTGTCCAAGCCTGTTCTAACAGTAACCTCTTGTCCTAAGTACAATGTCAAGTGTGAATTCAATGGCCAGTAGATTACATCAGAGCCTATTCTAACATGCCACTCAGCAAAGGGAGTGAAAAATTCTGTAACCAACAAGTATCACTTTGTGTTCACTTAACTTTTGTGCCTTAATAAAAATACTTTGCATTAATAGTATTGAGTATCTTCTGTGTATCATGCAATCACAATTCCAATTAAATCAATTTCAATAGCAGGCTATAACACAACAAAATATGAAAAGCTATGGGTTGAGATAAATACCTCTATAATGTGTATAGCTACATCCTGCTCCTGAAATTACAAATACTGTATACTGGAATTAGCAACAGCAGTTGCTTATAAGTATCTAAAAGGTAATTTGTACAAATTTAGAGACATTTTATATGCATTCTGTAATGAAAGAGTGTGATTAAAATACAGCAATCAGTGAGAAGAGGTAGCACCAGATTTCCAACAAATCCTGCAACAACTCTTTTCTCTGTATAACCCCCCAAAAAAAAAAAAAAGCCAACCTCCCTGTGACTCATAGGGTTGCCCTCTCTGCTGTCAAAACAGCTTCCTTGAGGAAGCAGGAAGTAGGAAAAGGGTTAGCCTAGTCTTCTCTTGCAAAAAGCAATTGAGTGATCTCTTTATGATCATTTGTTTTAATTGTATATAACTTCCGGTATTGCTTTTGCCATTTTGAAATCATCTGGAGACTTATTCAATAAAGAATACTTTGATCTAATGGGATCAGGTCAGAAAACATGAGCCATATTAAATAGGTTTTACCTCATCGATGTATAAAGTAACAGCCTTGTTCTTCTCCCAATGTTCATTCAGCTGGTTTTTTAAAATGAAACAATAGGAAGTCTTAGAAAATGCACAAGTGCGAACATCTTTTGCAGTTAAGAGACAAACTATGTTAATTTCATCAGGTGATTCTACTTTTTAGTGAATTTTTAAAAAATTGTCAGTATAGCAGGCATATTCCTGACAGGACCATGATCTAGAGCACTGAACCATTTGTCTCCTTCAGGGTCCTGTACCTTTGATCTACATTATCATAAGCAATCCCTTAGTCTGTGCAAACAGTTCCTTTATCCTACTGTATACACAGTGAATTGAGAAATAATAAATAGCCTATGCGTGAATAATCTGAGGACTGAATGACATTATATTAAGTTTGCACTGCTCGCAGTTTAAGATTTCAGTTTTTTTTATTAAAGGTTAAGTATCCTTTATGTGGAATTCCAAAATCTGAAATACTTCGAAAATCCAAAATCCTGAACTCAGGCGAGTTCTGTGTATACAAACTTTATTTCTCACATAAAATTATTTTAAAATATTATGTGTAAAATCACCTTCAGGCTATGTTTATGAGGTATATAAGAAAAATAAATTATTTTCATGTTTAGATTTGGGTTCCATCTCCAGGATGTCTCATTATATGCATGGACAGGTTGCTCACCTGTAACAGTATTTCTTCGAGTGGTCATCTGCAAATTCACACGAATGGGTTATTCTGCACCTGCGCAGCAATGCTCAGAAACTTCTAGAATCTCTGGGCAAAAGCTAGTTTGCAACTTTCTGCAACTTTTTGGCAGTAGCTTCGCCTATCCCATATATAGCCCCTAACGGTCCCGCTCTTCCTCAGTTCAAAGTACGCCATGCAAAATGCGACAGTAAAGATAGCAAAGTAAGCAGGACACTGAGGGGAGGATGGGCAGGATTTGTGTGAATTCACAGATGACCACTCAAAGAAATACCATTACAGGGTAGCAACCTGTCCTTCTTTGTGGTCTCTGTGAATCACACAAATGGGTTAGACTGACAAGCTTCAGGAGGGAGTGTCATGACATAAGTTTGTAAGTCAAATAACTGGATTTATTAACTACAATAAAGTCATGAATATCAAAGTGCACTTGTCACTGTTATTTATCAAACTCTATAGTTCAAGTGAAAGGAAAATGAATCATATGCAGTGCAATAGTCAATCAATCAAACTGTTCAGTTGAATTGTCAAATCCACTCCAAAAGTGAATAGCAAGAAAACAATACATGTAATCAATACCAAAACATGCAATCAATGGAATTCAGTGCAAACTCAGATGAAACTGAAGTGAAAAACTAGTCAGTGTAGACACTAAAGCAATACTGTGCTCCCAAAAGCTGCATCTTGTCTGGCTCTGGTGTCCAGCCTGTAATGTTTGATGAAAGTCAATGACTGGAACCAGACAGCAACTTTGCAGACATCTTCCAAGGGAACCTCAGTCAGAAAAGCGGAGGATGCAGCTACCACCCGAGTTCCATGGGTCCGAACCCGAACTGGAAGAGGTCTACCTCAGAGTTTGTAGCAGAGATGGATGGTACTGGCCACCCATTTAGAAAACCTCTGCACAGTCACAGGTAGTCCTTTATTGGCCTCTGAGTAGCACACAAACAGCCGCTCAGAGCACCTCGAAATCGAGGTTCTGTCCAGGTAGAAGGCCAATGCCCTCCAAACATCCAAAGCATGGAGCTGGAGTTCGATGTCGGTGGTTGGGTTTGGGGCCAGTGGCGGCAATACATCTTTGATAGGATCTGGTTCATGTGAAAGGCTGATACCACCTTTGGCAGAAAGGTGATATCGGTACAGAGGACCACTTTGTCCCTGTGAAAGTGGAGGTAAGGTTGGTCCACCCGTAAGGCACAGAGTTCGCTTGCCTAGCAAGCAGATGTGATAGCCACAAGGAATGCTTTTTTCCAGATCAGTAATCTCATGTCTATAGTGGCCATGGGTTCAAAGGGCTTGGATGCCAAACAGGAAAGCACAAGGTCTAAACTCCATGCCGGTGTCAATACCAAGGATGGAGGATGGAGACTGTTGAATCCTCTGAGGAATCTCTGTATCAAAGGGTTTTTGAAGAGGGAATGTCTGCCCTTGAAATGGTAATGAGAACAAGTGGCTGACAGGTAACACTTGATAGAAGTCAAACAGAGCCCAGCATCTGCTAGGGACATTAGGAACTCCAAAACCATTGCTTGGGATGGAGGAATGTGTCTGTCCAGAAGAAAAGCAAAGAACTTGTCCCATTTATATTGGTAAGACTTTTGTGTTGAAGGCTTCTGCGACACCAAGATAACATCTTTGATAGGATCTGGTAAAGACGTCAAGGAGAAATCCTCCATGCAACCAATGAGAGGGTCTCCATGTTGGGATGGAGAACAAGGCCTCTGTGCAGAGACAGGAGGTTGGGATCAAATGCCAGCTGGAGGTAAGTCCTTTGGGAGAGATGGAATAGACGAGCGAACCAGGGTTGTCTCGGCCATGTCATCTTTGCCATGGTCCTCATGATAAGTGGGAAGGGAGGAAATACATAAATCAGCCCTTCTGACCACTCGAACTGGAAGGCATCTCCTAGTGAGCCTGGAGCACGGGACTTTTCCTGCTTGTCTTCCTGCTTCCTCTTGGATGATTTTTTAGTCGCTTCACCATGTTCTTTCCCTGATCTAAGGGATTTGTCTTTATGAGCAATTGAAGTGGACGGCCTCGTAAAAGGCTCTTGGTGAGAAACTGAAGTAGAGGCTGGTGACGGTTGAAGGACTTTCTCATAAAGGAAGGCGTTCAATTTTTGATTTCAGTTCTTCAAGCCCTGTGTAGTCATGGCCTTACAATGGGGACAATCTTTAGGAATATGGGTCTCCCCCAAACACAGGACACATTTATCATGTCAATCCAAGATTGGGATTTTAACCCTGCATTCAGAACATCTTTTGAAAGAAGCCATCATACAAAGAATGGTCTAACAATACCGTAGTCAATCTGAAGTTAACAAACAAGGTCCGTAGGATTAATCCGTTGAGAGTGGTCAAGGACAATTCCATTGGTCAAAGTCCAGAGATGTGAGAAAAGGCCAATAGCAAGGATAAACCGAGCTAGCGAAGTTCCTCGAGCTGCTAAGTGTGGCAGAATGAAGGAACTGAGGAAGAGTGGGAATGTTAGGGGCTATATATGGGATGGGCGGAGCTACCGCCAAAAAGTTGCAAACTTTTGCCCAGAGATTCTAGAAGTTTCTGAGCATTGCTGCGCAGGCACAGAATAACCCATTTGTGTGATTTGCAGGGACCACGAAGAAGAACCCCACCTCTTCTGTCACCCAACCTCTGAAAGAAATGCCTCCAATGCCCCCTATGGGGGTTGGGGCAATTTCACTATTCTTAGGGTTCCTTGGGGCCATTCTGAATCCAAGAAAGAGCATTTTTCAACATGAAGTCATGAGACAATCAAATTCAGGTTACTTCATATTGGGGGGGGGGGGAAGCATGTCCTGGGCTGAAAACAGATATGTGTGTGTGTGTGTGCGCATTACAAAATGTGGCAAAATAAGGAACAATAAGGTGCAATGGGTGCAAAACTAATTTTCTGGGGGGAAATGGGGGTTGGTAAGAAGCCTGTTGTTCAGTGCTGTAAATTCAGCTTCAGCTTACAGCAACCCTATGAATGAGAAACCTCCAAGGACATTATCACATGGAGCATGGGATGTCATTGTCCCATCCCTGTCCTATGCTTATCGCGTCATCATGGAAAGCACTTTCACACAAAACCTCACTTATTGGGACATTGTCTCATCTAGAAAGCACGACTGATGTGACTGTGTGAAAGGCTTTCTCACTATATTGCACTGATCCCATGAATGTCTTGTGAATTAAGTGGAATTGTCCCTTCATTTCCTCTAATTTTGTTATTATCGGAGGATCCCGATAACACAATTCCACTTCATTGATGGGGCATTCATGGGATCAGCAAGATGTAGTGAGAAAGCCTTTCACGTGATCACATTCAATTGCACTTTCTGGATGAGATAAAGATGCCCGTCCCCATGTGATAAAGTTCCAAGTTATGCTATTATCAATAACCCTACTCAGGTCTTGCAAACTCAGAGTTGTGGCTTCCTTGATTGAGTCCCTCCAACTTTACTACTAACTCCAACTTTATCAAGCATTATTCTCTTTTCTAACAAGTCATGTCTTCTCATGAAAGGACCAAAATATGAGTCTCGTTTTAGTTATCTTGGCTCCTAGGGACAGTTCAGGAATGATTTGCTGTAGGACCCATTTATATGTCGTTTCAGCAGTCCACAGTATCTGTAGATCTTCTCCAGCATCACATTTCAAATGAGTTTACTTTCTTCCTATCAACTTTCTTCACTGTTCAGTTTTCACAAACATGCACATACATTGGAAATACAATGGCAATGTTGCCCTCCACTACTGTTGCTGATCAGCAGCTGTTTTTTGGGGCTACAAAAACAGCATGGGGGTTGCATGTGGCCTGCAGGTTACATTTTCTCTATTCCTACCAAAGAGACTAGTCATATGAGTGTTAAATGGATCACCCATTTCCATGTTCTGATTTATATCCCACACATCAATAGCTTGCCAGGGATTCTTAGAAAGTAGTTAAAAAGCTAAACAGCAGCAACATAATAAATAAAACATTCAGGGATAGCTGTGTTGGCCATTTAACAAATACAAACAAAAATCCATCAGTGATACCTTCACTGGCCAACCAAAATGCACAATATACTTGTTGCAACAACTATATTTGCATTTTGGTTGGCCAATAAAGGTATCACTGATGAACAGAATACGGAGACTCATAACATGAGAATCAATGCGGTGTAGTGATTTGAGCTACTATGGGAAGCCACTGAGTGATCTCGGGCAAGTCACATTCTTTCAATCTCAGAAGAATGCCAAATCCCCCTCTGAACAGCTAAGAAAACCCATCAAGGAAACTAAATGCAGAAGCCAAAATAAGCACACTGTTATCTAAAATTGCACCTATCTCAGAATTTCTGATAAAAATTTATTTAAAAAATCTATTTACCAATATTTTCCAAGTTGATAATGCGATGGTGAAATCCAAGGAGTGAATAAAATACCACTAGGGAGTGAGTCAGACAGTTAGGACAGTAACCAGAATCTTGTTCTGCTATCAACATAATTAGCATTTACTTCTGCCATATAACTGAAATTAGTATGATTGTGGTGTTTTATAGACGGGCCCTACTGGGCACCGTTGTTACGCGCAAGGGGTGGCACTTCCTGGCGCGCCTTGCCCCTCGCACGTAATGAGGGCATCAAAATGGTGGCGCCCTATACAGATGGGTGTTGCCATTTTGACGTGACAAATGCTTAGCATCCGCATGTTGCAGCGCAGTTGTGACGCCGCAAGGGTGCCATTGACACCTTGCAGCGTCATAATTGCGCTGCAAGAAGAACCCACTTTCTGCGGGTTCTTTTTCCTGCACGGGGGAGCCACGCGGTTTCTCCGCTGCAACTTCGTCACGCAGCAAACAAGGGCGGAGGCAGACTGCCCTTTGGGGCGGTCTGTAAAACGCCAGTGGCCCTATACAGACAGGCCAAAATAACACTGCTTCAGGTCACTTTGAAGGTATGGTGTTTCAATGATGTATGCGTCCTAAGAGTCTGGAAGCTGCACCAAAGCTGCACTCCAGTCTTTAGGACTGGAGCGTGGCTTTGGTGTGGCTGCTGGACTCTTATGAAACATGTATCATTTAAACAGCATACCTCCAAAGTGACTCGAAGCAGCTTTATTTTGGCGTGTCTGTATCACACAACCCTTTTCTGCACTGACTAATTATAAACATCTAGGCATATAATTATGTGTTATTTTTAATATGCTTACCTTGAACATAGATAAAATATCTTCAGGACACATAGATGTAAGATGTTCTCTTGAATTACTACATTCAGGAAGAAAATACAGGAGGACCTCCCTGGGAAAAAGACAGTAAAAGTCATGCACATCATTTAAACAGCATACCTCCAAAGAGACCCAAAGCAGCTTTATTTTGGCAGTCTGTAACAGGCCTATAACAGAGTTCCAAACTTAAACTGTTATAGAATAAGTTTTCACAGACTAGAGCAGTGAATTTGATCCAGTTGTACATGCCACTGGAGGGAGCCAGAAGTAGCCAGAAGCTCAGCAGGGACTGAGCCATCTTGATTCCTCTTGTAGAGTCAACAAATGACAAAAGCAAGGTGCTGCTACTGAGAAAGTATTGTCTTGTATACTTTACTCACGAACCTAACCTTTCAGGAAGGACACACATCATACCCTTCACCAAGGATCTCAAATTCTATGATGCTCCATTAGGGAAGTGTCAGTCTTTCAGATATCACAGTTCCAGGTTTTTTAGGTCTTTGTAGGTCAAAACTAACCCTCTGGATTGAATATGAAAGCAGCCTGGAAGCCAGTGCAATTAAGTACAAGATTCGAAAGGCTAAAAACCAGTACACTAGAATCCATTTTATGCAGTTGATACAATGGATTGTCCATAAAAGCTTATGCCAGAATAAAATTGTTAATTGTTAAGGTGACACAAGATTACTTGTTGAAACCAGTATAACACACATCCAAGTGTATGGTTTTAAAACTGAACAGAAGCAAAGCAATCCTCAGTGTGCTTATTCACATGTGGTAAATTCACAAGGTAAATTCTCTTGTAATTCAAGGATCTGTCCACTCAGGTAAGTTTAAAGGAGAACAGCCTTATGATCCATTCCTATATGAGCCACTATACTGAAGCAACAGTACCATGTTTGGCTTTTTCTCACTAAACTTTGCAAGAATAACCCCTGCTGAAGCTGCCATTTTGTGACAAAGGAGCTATATACAAAAAAGTGGTACAGGAGGGAGGCAGAAATGACAGATGGGGGTGGTGGTGAATCCTATCTGGGAGAGTTCACCCACCAACCTTATACTTCGCTCATGATCCAGACTGGCTCTATGCTCCCCAAAACTACTTTTTCTCAGACCTCTGAGACCCGCCTAACCTCTACACTAGCTGCAGGAGAATCTTAGACTGGACTATTTGAATGTTGATTCCATATAGTGTATATAATTTGTTAAATATTTCACAGTTGAAGAAGTCCATCAATTCCTGTCTTGATTCATATTTAGCATGAAATTAGGCTTCCAAAAAGTCCTTGTTAGATTACAAGGACACACATTTTGCTGCATGGCCGCACCTTTATGAATACTTACTTGATGCGAGACGTTAACGTTTCTATCATTTTAGTTTTAGGAATGTGTTCAGAATCTTCCTGTGTACGTGAGGAGCCAGCAGCAGACTCCTCCACAGCAACAAGAACTGGCTCTTTATTGGTTTCTTTTGAAGCCTCAGTGGAGCAACTGAAAAGAGATACCATAAAATTCATTTCAAGTATTACATCCAATGAGAGGAGGGAGGGAGGGATCACAGGAAGCTGTAGCCCTTCAGATACTGTGGAAATTGAATTCCCGTTAAACCTAATCAGCCAAGAGAATAGCGAGGTATGGTGAAAGCAATTAATCAAAATCCAAAAGCTTGAAGGTTTCTCACCTTACTTTGAATGCGTGAGATCCCATGTTCAATTTTTGGTATGTAATCTCTCTTAAAAGACTAATATAACAAAAGTATGAATTAAATGCTGAATGTAAATTAGTAGACATATAATGGTTATAATGGTTCTAGTTTAGTTGGCACTAACAATTGGATTTAGGCTTCTAACATATGGAAACTTGCTGCCATGTATGGTAAACACCACTGGACAGATGGTCCCTTTCACACTGCATAATTAATAGTGCTATGATTCCACTTTAAGTGCCACAGATGCCTCTTAAGGGATCTGTAGTTTGAAATACTGGAGCTCTCCGGCTGAGAATGCTAAGCATTTCATCCTAAACTTCAAATACCAAGATTGATTAGGATGTTGCCAAGGCAGTTAAAAGTGGAATTGCAGCGCTATAACTGTGTAGTGTTAAAAGTCCCCAGCATATGTTTAGGTATGTATGTCATCATGGGCCTTTTCACACTACCCAATTATAGCACCCCCGAACTCCAAACCTCAAGATTCCATAGGATCCAGCCAAGATAATTAAAATAGAATCATAACCCTACAACTGTATAATGTGAAAGGGGCTCAGATCTTTATCAACTTGGTGAGATTATACGGAAAGATCAATGATGTCAGTGGGACTTTTTCACCCAAAGACCCTTGGTGAATTCACTAAAATTAACAGAATATACTTTGAAATAGCTTGGAAAGTTATGTAGTTTATTTTTTTCAAGGAAGCTATACTGCAGTACATTAAGGCTTTCTTAGGCGGGATACAGACCGCCCCTTTGGGGCGGCCTGCACCTGCCCCTTTCCCCAACGGATTGGGGCCTGAGCTGCCACAGCGGCAGCCCCAAAGGCCCCGATCCGCTGCTTTTTCTGGCCTTGGGGAAGCGGCCTGGAAAGGGGTGTCTTTGGGGCTTCATGCCCCAAGGACACCCCAACAGCAGTGGGGAGGCAGAGAAAGGGGCCGCTGCGCCAGTGACACAAACGGCGAAAGGAGCTCCAAAACGGAGCTCCTTCCGGTGCCGCTGAAAGGGCGCCACAAGTGCCCTACAGCGGCGCGCATGGCCCGCGCCACTCTGTTTGGAGGCGGCACAGCCGTGACATCATAATGGTGGAATAATAGTGAAACTGGAGCAACAATCACCCCAAAATCACATCCAAATCTCTTCTCAACATGTGCAAAGATGCCAATCCCTGAAGAACCCCCACGTTTCTAAAATATCTTATTTTCCCTCTTTTCCCCTTTCAAAATGATGACAAGAAATGTTATTATGTACCTTTTGCCATTTTGAAGGAGAAATGGAGGGAAAAAGATATTTTGGTGTGTTGAAGCAGGCTTGTGGGAAGCATGATCTGAAATTTGTTCCTCCCTGCCATCATGCAGCTGTCCACCCCAATTTATCTGTATTTCACTTCTTGTCAAAGTTACCAGGGAGCATGTCCATACCATTGCACATTACATTTGAAGACTAGTGTGGTAGGCATGAGCAAGCATTCATAACTCTCTGACTAGCCTGAGAGGGACTGCTTTAGGTAAGGGTAGAAATAGGTCTCCAGTGCTTCCAGCTAGCCAGAGTTATGAATGCTTGCTCACTCCTACCACACTGGTCTTAAAATGTAATGTGCAATGATATGGGCATGCACCCTGGTAGTTCTTTTAGAGGGTGATCACGATAATTTCCATTAAAATAGTGTTGTAGAAAATGGCAGGCAAGAATAACCACAGAGACTGACTGAAGTTCAGAAGACACGGATTTATCGATTTTCGGCCGGGCCTCTAGTAGCAAAAGGTGCCAAGAGAACCCCAACCCCAGATATTGTCAAACATTTATAGAAATTTTCACAAAGACAGGAAACAAATTCTCCTCCTATTTCACCCCTTCCCCTTAGTTAACTTTTTCAATGAATAGTTTTACAAAAACATTCTATAGTTTAAGCAACTTGTTCGTGTTCCAAGAAGCACAGCACAACCTGTTCAAGGAATGTTTTTGGAACATTGAGGATGCTGTGGTTTTCGAAGGAACACGAAGCACATAGTACTGTACTATGACGCAAGTAGGTCAGAGGGAAGATTTCTAATATGCTAACTTTGAGTCTTGTATGGTTCTCTAGCCTGACCCCAAAAAGCATATCATATTTGAATTCAAAGCCTTTCATGGCCGGCATCCATGGTTTTTTGTGGGTTTTTCGGGCCGGCCTGAGAGGGAGTTCACCAGGCAGGTCCAGCTCCATCAGGACTAGCCTGGAAGAAGGAAGAGCCCTCCCTCCAATCCATCTGCCTTGGTCCAGGCCTCAGAGGGAGAGAAGAACCACTGGACCTCATCACCTTTCCCTCCACCATTCCCTTCTCCTTTTGTTTCGTGTCTTTTAGATTGTAAGCCTGAGGGCAGGGGACTGTCTGATTAAAAATAATAATTGTAAGCCGCCCTGAGAGCCATTAGGGCTGAAGGGCAGGATATAAATACCTAAATAAATAAATAAAATAAATATGTGGCCATGTTCTAGAAGATTTTCTTCTTGACGTTTCTCCAGCATCTGTGGCTGGCATCTTCAGAATCAGAAGATGCCAGCCACAGATGCTGGCGAAACATCAGGAAGAAAATCTTCTACAACATGGCCACATAGCCCGAAAAACCCACAAAAAACCATATCATATTTCTTTATCAGTAACACCATGTAAAGTCATAGACACTATAAATTCAGAAGAACCCAAATGTTTTTTGAAGATTCCACTGTACTCACCCTTCCCAAACTGTTTTTGTAAAGTTTTCCTCTAAAGGTAAGGAACTCATTAGACTAAGGTGACTGTCTCCCTTTTCACCAGAGTACTCTTGTTCTTCTTCATGTGGATCAAACACTACAATAACAACAATAAAAACAAGTAAAATTATTTGGTATGGATTTCAGCAAACATATGGATCGGACAGAGGGAATGCCATCCATGCTACTATGGTATTGTGAAAAGAAGAGGGTAAGGTGATTGTATGCATGGATCCAATGCTAACAGGACGTTAGCCTGAGCTAGCACATGGCTTGAGTTTCAGCCTTTTGGAATTTGAGTAAAAATGGATAGAGGGGATTCAACTTGTAGTGCAATACTCCCCTAGGATTTGCCTTTTCACAAAGTCCTAGTTGCAACTTCTCTTAAAGGGTCAGTGACATATCAATAAAACAAAACACTCCAAGTTAAGGGAGAGGGCAGGCATATTAAGCAACTTTTCAAATTGGCATTTGCTTTCAACTCTTGAACTCCATTTTCTGTTTAAACTACATACAGGGCAGGAGCCACCCTCATGCAGATTTGCTTGGAATTAAAATCACCACCACTTTCTCCCAACTTTCTCTTACAGCACCCTCAGACCTTCCCAGTATAGTTTCTGACCCGCTGAATATAAAATAGTCTCTTGGGAAGCTGGTTAAATTAGATACTGACCAGAATCATCCAGTCCCTGCAAAACAATCAAATGCACACTAATTTTAAACTCTTGTCTGCTGCAGCTGTGTCTGGATACCAAACAAAGCAAGCCAGGTTTGTGACACCTTGAGTCCCAGTGCAAATTTTAGCTTGCTTCTGTTCTAAGCATATGCAGGTCCTCATACCAAAAACAATAAAACAAACCTGTTCTTCAAAGCATCTTTCCTTCTGTCTGTGCCCTTGAAATAAACAGGAAAATAAAACAAACCAAAACTTTTCTTTCCCACACTTTTCCAGAACTTAGCTGCAGGACTCTGGCAAGCATTAATAGAAATGTTTAAGAAAAAAGCAATTCACCCAGGCCAGACAACAGTTCATTGGTCTTGGATGGCCTTATGAATCCCTGATTGGGCACCTATTCTATAAGAATCTCTCGACAAACTCCTGGCTTTCCCAAATCCTTGTTTTTTAAGGGTTCTCCTAATGAAAGTGTTCCTATACCTACAATGGATTAAAAAAAAAACCCTGTGGGTATTACCTTTGTAGGGAGGAACTTCCCTCCCGAGGTCTGTAAAGACCAGACTGAGAGTGGAAGTTAACATCCAATGTCACTGCATGACTGTAAATAAACAATAAATCAAGTAGGACTGTGCTGATTAGAGGTAGCCTGAACCTGAACCTCTGAGGTGCCTCACATACCCTAATGCAGTGCTTCCCAGGCTACCTGATATAGGGGACTGGCAATTTTGTCCCCCAATCTGCCTGGCACCAGTACCATATATTTCCCCAATGGTTATAGTACTATACTTCCCTTTTTCCTTGGAAACTTCACTGATCAGCAGCCAATGGCATACAGACTAAATATGTCCACAAACTACCACTTTGAATACCACTGCCCTAATGGACCAGCTTTACTGGGGGTACTTTTGTCTTTAATACCCACTGAAAGTCAGTTACAGGTGCAAATATTGGCTTTGATCCAGAAATATGTAAAAATGACAGTATTTACCTTTCTGCATGAAAGAAACATCTTTACTGTCTTCATACTTTGACAAATCTTCAGCCTCACTGTCAGATAAAATGAACTGTAAAATAATAGCATTTGGATTATAAACAGGTCTTTCCTTAAAATGCCTAGAAGGGCACGCATGGGGGTTTCCAATAAATACTTAGTTTGAGCTGTAAAGGTTAGCCTCTGAATGCCCTCTCTTTATTTCTTAACATGTACGTTACCCATTTTACTTTATCTTTTGTTGGTATCTGATGCCACTATCTCCAAATTAAACTCTTTACATGCTGGTGTGATATACCATAGATCAGTATTCTTCTTCAGGGTTATGGAAAGTCAAGACAAGCATTGTTACGCTTTCCTCGGAACCTATAGTGAGAAGAGGCAGTGCCAGTGCCACCCTGCTTTGCCCTTGACAGGAGTTGTATGACACTGTTACAATGTTTGTTTCCCTTTCCTCTCTTTCCCATATGCTTTTGTTTGGTTATTCAGACTAAGAATTGTGATTAATGTGAACTATGGTTATTTTAAACAAGCCATGTAGAAGTGTTAACCACAATTTGCTGGTCCAGACAATACAACAAACTATAATTATTCTAAAATGGAAGATTTTGGCTATTCAGGAAATGGGGTTGGGGGGGAGATCACTTCAAGCACTACTGTGCCTCATAAGTGTCTCACAAGCGTGAGAATTATGCAATCCTCCAGATGATGTGAAATTGAAACTCACCATTGTCTATGCTGGCTATGGCTGATGGGAATTGCAGTCCAGCAATCTCTGGGAGCTGCACAATTCCTACTCTGGCTTACCATGTCATGCCTTGGAGAGTGCTGGAGTCTCCTCCTTTGGAATGGCCATCTGTTCGGAATGCTTTGGTTGTGACTTCCTACATGGCAGGGAGTTGGCTGGTAGAGTCTATCTCTGTTCCAAGCCACTAATCTTGTTTCTTTTTCATATGCTAGAGCTAGTCATTGGGAAACACTCTGCACACCACCCCATTTTTAGTATTTGCATGTTTTTAAAAAGTTATTTTTGTGGTATTCAACACATTCATCCTAGATAATATCCATCTCAGTCTGTTGTAACTGCTCTCTAGTAAGTGACTTTCCAGACTGACTTCTTTTGGGATGCATCATCAGTTGCTAGGGGAACTGCAGCTTCTTCAGAAGCTATCTCTTACTCCATAAGAGGTTATCTGCTACATAACAATGTTATGTGTATATTTTTGCAAGGATATCATCTATTCATTGATTTCCAAAGTCCTTAATAAATATGGTAGAGTGCCTGCTGACACCTCCATTTTAATAATGATCAATTATTATTCTTGTAGGGGAATGCTTCACTCAAATAACAAGGTAAATTTCCTGAGCTACATTAAGTACAGAAAACAACAGAGGATTTGTTAAAATCCTAATTACCTTTCAAACTGTCTCTTTGGCAACCCTAACAAAATCGATTTTAATCTTTTATTATTACACCCCTTACATAGCCCTCAGTGGTCTAATCTTAAGCGAGTCTAAGATGTTTGTTTTGCATTACTTTCCCATTCTTTTCATTATGCTATTTGCTATCACCACAGTCTCCCTAATTGTAGAATGGTAAGATCTGACATATGTTAAGTGGAATCTCACTCACTACCATTCCTTTTGTTATGGATAAACCACCTGCTATTTACACAAGTGGCAGGAGCAGAATTAATGGAGAATGGCAAACTTATAAATATATATTAATTATAACAGCACCTTATAGTTTCTGGATTCCCTTGCCTTTTTAAAAAACTTTTTCATAGGCACTGTGTATTTCTAGACAAACCCAAGAGTTGAGCAGATGAGCCACAAGTAATTAAGGTAAAGAGTATTTCAAAACAGAGGTTTTGGCAGCCAGAGGAGTATTAGAGATGTCAGCTAGTTTAATTTCCATCTTCTCTCCATTTTCAAAATTGTTTTCGGTGCCAGGGTATTTATTGTAACAACACACAAGGACATTTTTAACAACAGCAACAACCTCTTGCCAACTGTACATTACATACTTTTAAAAAGCAGATATTATCCAAGAAGCATGATATGTGTGCATTGTTCCGTGCTGAATTTCAATACAAACTTAGCTTAAGTACTGACAGATCTGGTTTGTTTAAACTTGGATCTCTCTCACTCATGTGATAGTGACCAGACAAATCTATCATATCCTATCAGAATCTGTCTGTGAAAAGAAAGCAATATGTGTCAGAAACAATGTACATTTTCTTTTTCATCTGCATATGCACCAATGGTTTTTAAAAATGAACCTGAAACTAGAAACTACAATTTTGAAAAACTACTTTTTAGGACTACAACTACAAGAATCACCCAACCACCATGACAAGTGAGGGTTGTGGGACATATAATCCAAAACAGGAACTTTTCCAAACTCTAGCGCGAGACAGACCGCCCAAAAAGGGCGACCTGCCAGCGCCTGTTTTTTCCAACAGAGGGAAGCTGCAGCCACCAAACCGTGCTGCTTCCCGCCAGTGGAAAAAGAACCCGTGAAAAGCGGGTTCTTCTCAAACCGAGTGGCGGCATAACAAGTGTGCCATTGGTGCACTCATTATGTAAGCTCTGCATGGTGCTGCATGGTGCTTATGTAACAATGGCGGTGCCCATGTATACAGGGCGCCACCATTGTTACGCCCCCGCCACGTGCTAGGGTTGCGGGGCGTGTGGGTGCTCCGCCCCAGGCAACCCTAGCACATAATGAGGGCATCAGTAAGGGTCCGTGTGTGTTTGAGCATTGCACATCTAGCTACTGACCAACTGATTGGCCCAAGAAAATAACAAACTGGGTCATACAGAAATGATTTCTGGCTCGCTATCTGATTCAACTTTGATGATCAGAGGCTCTTCATTATATGACTGTTCATCTTGTATTTCAAAGGGTAGCACCTGCATTAGAATTAAAATAATGACAGTAATTAATTAAAGATCAATGACATAAGTGTTTAGCATGTTAATAAAGGAAATGCCTTCCTCAAGATAACTTGCTAATTGAATCAACATAGCAACCTCATGATTAACAATTGTATGTATTGTCTGCTGTTACAAAAGCTAGGCAATTGTATGGCTGTAATTTCATACCAGAGTAGACTCTGGTGTATATAGCAACAAGAAGAGGATACACTAATATCTCTGAAATAAATAAAGAACGAAGTATCTACTCTTTCATCCCTTTAAGGTTCTTGATATCAGTGGAGAAATTCACTGAACTTCAAAATGCACCTTTTCATCTGGTTTAGGTCCCAGCTTTCTAGCACTGGTGATTATAAAAAAACAACAGTAACAATGCTATGTAGGCACTGCTTGCTAAATATTTCTTTTTGGTGGATGGGGGAATGGATTGGCTCACACACTTGGATACATCAAGCTGATTTCTCTAGACATGGTAGTCACTTGATGAATGGACCCAGAATGTGAGAACCACATTTACTGAAAGAGCATGACATCTGAAGGATGGTACTGTAGAATAGCAGCTGCACTATTAGGTATGTGATACTCACTTATACATGCAAGTGCCACTGAATGATCACTGTGATCAAGAGGTGACCTGGATGTATCAAACAGCTGAAGACCCATTCAATTTACTCCCTTTCTATTAGATATATGTCATTTTCTCTGAACTTATAGATCTACACACTACCCTGTTTTGAGCTCAGAATGGTTACTTTTTGGAGTGACCATGCTAGTTAGATTCTCTGCCGTAATGCACGGGCCCAAAGGTCCATGCTCCCTGGCATCATCCTGTCTGGATGATGCAAGCCAATGTCCCTGGCTGGGATCAGCCAATTGGGACACTGATCCAACGATCCTGGCCCTATCCCAGCTCAAAGGGGCCTTAGTGCATGTCAAAAAGAACACTGTTTTCTATGGAGTTTTGTGGAAACTCTCCAAACCACATCACACTATGTGCCCTTTAACTGCCACTGCCACCACGTCTTGTCAGAAGGCTCCCGCCACAGCCTCTGACATCAAAAGGGGGTGACAGGATACATGGGTGTAGCCAAGCACCTCATTTCTGCCCTTATGGCTAAACTGAGGCCTTCTAAGAAGACATGATGGCAACGGCAGGTAGGGGGCATGCGGTGGCAGTGGATCCATGGTGCAGCAGTGAGTGGGTGTATGAACACCTACCTGTCACTGTGCCAGCCTGGGAACTGACCCAGGTCAGAATCAGGGGCACTATACCGTACCATTATAGCACTATGGAATTCTCTACACAAATAAAATACTCCTCATTCCAGTCGAACAGAATGTGATCTAGCCACACATGATTTACAGGAGTTTGGGCTTTTTGTGATGGAGGACTTCTTAAACTTTGTAGAAAACGTCTTCATGGTTTTTAACAGAGTACATGTGGAAATCCAAAGAAATGTGCATTATCACACGTGCAGCTATACATCTGCTTTGTATGTGTTCAGATGACTGCACATTTTCAACAGAGGGAGAGTGAACAGATGTGAATAGATGCAAATTTGCACAGGAAAGTGAAGACAATTAACTGTTGATGTGAATGTGCAAAAATCAACAGTAATTTGCATAACACACTTACATGTAAACCAGCCCAGTGATTCCACTTTTAACTGTCATGGCTGTATCCTAAGGAGTCCTGGAGTTTCTAGTTTCATGAGGCATTAGAGCTCTCTGGTTGAGAATTCTAAATATGCCTCTCTAAACAGCAGCTTCCAGTATTCCATAGGATATTGCTGTGGCAGTTAGAGTGGAATCATAGTGCTATAAAATCATGTAGTGTAAAAAGGGCCATAAAACTAAAACAAAGCCCTCCAAACCTGGTGAAATTGCTCCCATGCCTTCCTGAGAGTGCAAGAGCCTTTTCTAGTAACTTTTTTTAAAAGCCAGGCATGGGAGGAGGTACGGCTGTCAGGCCTGTGTGGCCCCCAGAACTAGGGATGTTTCCCATCCCCAATCCAAATAACATATTTACCTGAACAAAATGATGGAGTTAGAAAGTAACATATGAATTAGAGCAGGGGTAGGCAACCTTTTTGAGCCGGGGGCCGAGTTGCTGTCCCTCAGACAACTGGGGGGCCGAAGCCAAAAAATAAATAATTAAATAAGTTTTTTAAAAAAATTAAATATATAAATAAACCAGGACAAATGTAAGACAAAATTTTCAAATGGAAGACACTTTTTTTTTTAAAAAAATGGAGGGCACGTGAAAAAATTTGCTGATTTTTTAAAAAATGTTAATATAAATGCATGTTTCTGAGGCTTCTACAGACAATTGCCCCCCAAAGGCCCCGGCGGCAATCGGTGGCAGGACCGAGCTGGGGCCGGTCCCAAGGCCTCGCTGGGCCGCATCCGGCCCGCGGGCCGCAGGTTGCCTACCCCTGAATTAAAGTGAGAAAGCATACCAAATATTGTGAGACCCATTAACTGCTTTCAGCACATTCCACAATATACCATACCGTTGGCAAACTGTGATCGTTCCTTTCTTCCAGCACTGAGAGGAAATATTTTTCTTTCTGACAAGGCTGCTGACTCCTTTCAGAGTGAGGTTTTTGCTTTGCAGGTGACTGCTTTTGATGGCTCCTGTGTTGTACATGTCCTTTATTTGTTCTATTCTTAATCAAATGTCTGCAGGCTGGAGATGGATCTTTATTAGAAATTTTCCTCTGGTACGCTGTCTTCTTGACATTTTCATTATTATTATTATTATTTTTTGAAAGAGAGAAAAACTGGCATCACTTTTTTAGCTTCAACAGAATTCTTCATTTGGAAAACAAATATAGCTGCCTGATGGCTTGCCTTATGAACTAATGTGCAGCATGATTTGCTCAAGGACAAATCTGATGTCCTTAGAAGTAATCCTAAAGTCCATAGCTTGCCAAATTAATTACTTTGCTTTACTTTGTGGCAGTTCATACGTAGTGAGCATTTGTTGGAAGAAATGGGATCACAGACCATATATATGAATATAGGAAGATTACTATGAAAATAGTCAGATTATTGGGTCATCCAGATCAGTATTCTTACATGTGACTGGCAGTTGTTGTATAGGCTTTCAGGCAGGATTCTTTTTCAATCATAGAGAACCTTGATATTCACCTGATGATCTCTTATGCAAGTATTAACCAGGGCCAACCCTACTTCCAAACTCAGACAAGATCAGATGTGTGGTATGGACCATAGATTCTAGCCTTGGTTTAGTGACTGACATACTGGCCATGTGTCACCGAAGAATCATAAATTATTGTCAACAACCTGTGTGCTGATGTGTACATCCCATTGTAAATTTCTTTTGTATGTCTTGAAACAGGGGAGCTGGGGGTTCCCTGTGTCTGTTGATACTTTCCTTCTGGTATTTGGGTGTCACCATACTAGTAACATAAGCAATTACACTATGTTACCGAAGAAGAGAAAGACAGAAAATATAATGGCTTAAACCCAAGCATCAATCCCACCTAAATTAGACTCACTGAATCTGTGGAATTTATGTAAGTGTTGGCCTATCTATTTAGTAGATAATTCAATAGACTTACTCTAGTCCAGTGTAGCAAACGGATTTAGAAAAATATTATGTGAATACAAAGCAATAGATCCCATGTTCTAGTTTTTTATGTAACTCACACAGATACAAATGGAAGCACACTGCCACACTGAAACTGTTTTCTAAGAAATCTACTTTCATAAAAAAAAAAAAAAAAGCTCACCAGCTGTGTGAAATCCCATTCTGTACACTGCACAGGATGAGTCTCCACTTCTGCCAATGGGATCTCCTCCTGCTGCTAAATTATTCTGACTATGGGGGTATCTGCACTATACAATTATGGTAGTTTCATTATGTTTTAAAAGCCATGACTCCACCTTATGGAATTCTGGAATTTGTATTTTCTGGCAGGGCACTTAGAATTCTCTGCTGAAATGTAATGTTATAGTACTAAAGAATGGTAAGGACCTCCTCTCAAGCTGTCACTAATTTCAAAGATACTCATTCC
Organism: Sceloporus undulatus; assembly: GCF_019175285.1. NCBI lineage: Eukaryota > Metazoa > Chordata > Lepidosauria > Squamata > Phrynosomatidae > Sceloporus > Sceloporus undulatus. The sequence continues at coordinate 4,333,139 of NW_024802935.1, read as the reverse complement.
CAAGAAAGTATGTGCCACACTATAATCCAAATTACTCACATATTTTGGACTTTTAACAGCAGCGGTATGTGGCTCTATCAAGTGAAGTTTCTGTAAAAATGAAAAAAAGAAGAGGGAGGAATGGACATTTGTATTCCTTGATAATTTCCCAAACAGAAGCTGTAATGCTATTAGTATGTGCATGTTTGTGCAATCCTGGAACTGCAGGATTTAAATTTCTCAGAAAACAGATAGTTGATAAAATAATTTACCCATAAAACAATATTTTTTCATAGAATCATAGAGTTGGAAGAGACCACAAGGGCCATCCAGTCCAACCCCCTGCCATGCAGGAAATCCAAATCAAAGCATCCCCAACAGATGGCCATCCAGCCTCTGCTTAAAGACCTCCAAGGAAGAGGACTCCACTACATTCCGGGGGAGTTTGTTCCACTGTCGAACAGCCCTTACTGTCAGGAAGTTCTTCCTAATGTTGAGATGGAATCTCTTTTGAGCTCCATTGGAACCATTGGAAAAGTTTGGCCCCTTGGCCCCATGACTGCAATACATTAACAAATCCCCCCTATTCCACCTGCACGGTGGAAAAACTTTGAATGTAGCTATGACAACTATGCTTTCCTGTGTGCCCTTCATCCACTAATATAATGACTTTTTATATTTTCTATATACTGTGTTTTTATCCTGTATTAGTTTACCTTTTTCAGAAGAGAATTTTCTGAAAAAACTTTCTGAGCACAAGTACTTCCCTAATTCCCAAGAAAATGCTTATGTAACTTTGGCATGGTACAGACCAGTAGGGAAACTCCTGTTCTTTGTACTGTGTAGCTGCACCGCAGCACCCAAACTGTGCTGTGCAGCTGCGAAGTAAAAAAGAAGCCACCTAGAGCGGCTTCTTTACTGCGGTGTTGTAGTTGCAGCCCTTATGATGTTGCTTCCTGTCGGAGACGTGTGCGCATGCTCAGATGCCCACACATCATCCAAAAGGCCCCCATGTGGGCAGTGCCGCTCAAAAATGGCACCACCTGCATGTAGTAGGGCTCGGAAGTGTGTGGTTGGTGCGCGCTCCCGAGCCCTACTATCGCCGCCAAGACGTTATGTCCTGGCAGTCTGTATTGGGCCATATAAGCCAGAAAAATGAGCGTTCAAATCTCAAAAGTATATGGGGAGAACAAAAAGGGTAAAAAATATGAAACAAAATGCAGTCATTATTGCTGAAACTTTAGAAAATGATGAGAAGTCATCCTACTAAAAAGATAGTTTTCAGTAAAGAGGAAGTTTTGCGAAATTGTGTTTAAGAAAATCCCAGGTTGATTCTCAAAATAGATGGTATTTTTTTTTATAAAAAAAGTATTGCTAACATTTATATATACAAGTCGAAGGCTTTCACGGCTGGCATCCATAGTGTTTTGTGGGTCTTTCAGGCTATAAGGCCGTGTTCTAGAAGTTTATTCCTGATGTTTCGCCAGCAGCTGTGGCTGGCATCTGTTGGTGAAATGTCAGGAATAAACTCTTCTGGAACACAGCCTTATAGCCTGAAAAACCCACAAAAACTGTTTATATACAATTTGTATATAAAATGATGCAATTTGTTCACTACCAAATATAGAAATGTAACACAAGTTTGAGCACCATTCACAAGCTACTTAGACATTTACTGATATTCATACAATCCATTGTACGTTGAGGAATCCAGGATGCAGATGCATTCCCAGATCAATCCACTGCAACACTTTTCTTCACATCATTCATAATTACAGTGGAATTCATTACCACATGATGCAATTATGGGCGTCAACTTGGATGGTTTTAAAAGGGAATTGAACAAATTATGCAGGCTATCCCTGGCTATTAGTTAGGATGGCTACATATTAGCTCCAGTACCACAGGCACTGTGTCTCTGCATATTAATTTCTGGAGAAATTTAGGTGGAGGGCACAGTTGCACTCATCTCCTACTGGTCAGCTTTCTGCAGGCCAACATTTGGGCACTTTGTAAACAGAATGTTGGCTTTGGGTCTGATCCAATATGGTTGTTTTGCCCAATACTACACATACTTTTGTTTCCATGTATGTTCAGTATTGAAACTATACTAGAATGCACACACAAATTTGAAGAATTTTGCAGTCCCATCCCACAATTAAGCCACAGTCCAGGGATTCCGAAAGTTTACACCACAAATTTCACCTAAAACTTAGTCATCCACCTTTGGTGTGGAAGTAAATGTATTATCGGGTCTAGGAAGTAGATGATCATAAGACTGGAAGGTTGGCTGTTTGAAGCCTGAGTGCTGCATGATGGGTGAGCTCCTGTCACTAGTCCTAGCTTCTGCAACCTTGAAGTTTGAAAGAATGCAAATGCAAGTACAGTTGCCTCTCCTTTTTTGCGGAGGATCCATTCTGGACCCTTCCATGAAAATGGAGCTTCACTTACATTCAAGCCCCATTGGCTTGAATATAGGCACATGGCTGTTGGCACGCACTCCATTGTTTCCCCCTCCGTTCGTCTCTCGTACATAGGTGAAGGACACGAGTCTCAAGACTGTGAGAATGTATGGAGGACTGTAGATAAATAGGTACTACTTCAATGAGGTACCACTTCAGTAAGAAAGTAACAGCGTTTGGTGAAGTCATGCTGGCCACGTGACCACCAGAGCAGTCCTCAGACAACACTGGCTTAGAAACCATGATGAGCACCACCCCATACAGTTGGTTATGACCTGGAAGAAGACAAGCCCTCCCTTCATCCACCATCTTGAGGGAGAGAGAGGCAGGCTAGCTCCACCAGGCCAGCCTGGAAGCAGAGCCCTACCTCTGGTCCTTCTGCCTTGGTCCAGGCCTCAGAGGGAGAGAAGAATGCTGGACCTGATCCCCTCCCCCCCACCACTCCCTTCTCCTTTTGTGTCGTGTCTTTTTAGATTGTATGTCTGAGGGCAGGGAACCATCTATTATCCCCTCTGTTGTAAACCGCTCGGATTCCCAGTGATTGGGCGGTATATAAATAAATCCTATTATTATTATTATTATTATTATTATTATTATTATTATTATATAGGTCAGCATGTACATAATTATATGGACAAGTGTGTAAAAATATAAGAAAAAAGTTCACCTGAGACTGGAGGTTTTCCAACTTCCTTTTACGTTCCTGAATGGATGCTATGAGTAGCTTTTGTTTTTCATCCAATGACTTTGTCAGGTTGAAAGTTCCCAGAGGGATGGAAGGCAAATGTTCTGGTGCATCACATCTACCAAGTAATATTGATCAGTGGCAGAAAAATAAATTACTCTCTTTTTTAGTCTCTTCCAAGACCGGGTCCTTCTATGTGTGAAGACTATGTGTGTACACTTATGTGTGCTGCCTGAGACTGAGTTAAAAAAAAAACCTAAATGTGTCCATGTGCATGCAGACATTTAAGATGGCCATGCCAAAAGGCTAAGCCCATGACTCCTCTCTGCATGTGTATATCTGTTCCTAGCAGATATTTTCATGACTAGGGTGTATTAGAAACCTCCAACATAATGCCAAAAATCTGCACTACATATTAGCAATTTTAAAACACTGATTGCACCCAAGCAGCACCATCTTGTCCTAATGATCCATGCAAATACCATCCTGTCAGTCACCCTGTTCTGCCAGGAAGGATATGCATGTGCATTCAAACAAGACAACGAACGAGAATATCAGGAGATTTTATTCAGAGGGACAGGGAACATAATGTGCAAAGAAAGGGGGAAGGCAAATATAGAGATGTCAGTTAAGTTTCTGGGAACCCCTTACAGCAACAGACAAGTCACTTGTCCTGCTCCATGGGGTCTTATAATTCAGATGGCAAGGCTCTCTGGGAGTCACTATATGCCATTTTTCAATCATAGGCTGCAATGTAACTTGCTGACTCATGCTTACACAGCTAATGATTGTGCCTTCTACTGAGACATAGCAACAAACTTAATTGAGCTCTCAGTCTCTTACGCATTTATCTCTAGTCCCCTTCTATTCCTTATGGCTTAAACGAGGCACTGAGCATTCTATTATGCATTCCTACCATGGCGAGGATGGGAATGGGATGTATAATATGATGTATGCAGTAGCCCTTGCTACACTTAAAAGCTCCAATCTTGAAGCTATCTTTGCTGGGATCTCTAAGCTTTCCTACTTGGCAATGTTTAAGAGACAGTGTGGTGTAGTGGTTTGAGTGTTTGACTAAGACTCTGGGAGGACAGAGTTTGAATCCACATTCAGTTGTGGAACCTACTGGGTAACCTTGGTCAAAGTCATCTCCTCTCTGTCCAAGAGGAAGGCCATGGCAAACCTCCTCTGAACAAATCTCACCAAGAAAAAAGCATGATAGGTTCACGTTGTTATTAACTGCCCTTGGGTTGATCTTGACTCATGATTCTGTGGATGAGATACTGCCAAGACTCCCTGTCCTCCACTGCTCTGCTCAAGTCCTGCAGACTCATGCCTGTGACTTCCCTAACTGAGTCCAGCCATCTAGTGTGTAGTCTTCCTCTCTTCTACCAATAACCTTCCCAGGATTATTGTCTTTTGTAATGATTCATACTTTTTCATGATGTGTCCAAAGCATAACAATTTCAATTTAGTCATTTAGGATATTTAGTCTTGGGATATTTCAGTCTTGATCTGTTTAAGGACCCATCGTCTATCTTTCTGGCTGTCAACAGTATCCTCAGCACCCTTCTCCAGCACCACATCTCAGATGAGTTAATTTTCTTTTTCTAAGAAAATCTGAGGTTCACCTTAACGTCCCCGTAAGCTGGAAATGACTTCAAAGTTCTCAACAATAACTGCAACATCTACTGCATATGCCATACTATTCTTCACACAATCGAAACTGTCATTCAGTGGGTTTCTATACTCTTCTTCTATGACTAATACAGAGAACTAAAAGTTACCAGTTGCAAGGCCAGATGAGGGTGGAGCCCAGGAAGGCTATATTTTGGACAAAAACAATCATCCCTAAATTCAGTGCTAAAGGTGTGTGGAGGGTGCTCTGACCTATCTCATGACTGGTTTTTGTATTGTGCCTTCAAGTCAGCTTTAATTTATGGCAACTCTATCCTGGTGGTTTCTTGGCAAGATTTAATCAGAAGATGATTACTACTGCCTTCCTGTAAGTCTGAAACAGTGTGACTTGCCCAAGGTCACCAAATGAGTTTCCATGGCTGAACACTGGAGTCCTGGAATTTTGACTTTTAAAGTAATTACTCTGTCCCTACTTACAGAAGAGAACAAAGTAGCCCCTAGGCATATTGCATTTTGCATGGACATCATTGACAATGATTTGTGGTTGTTGCTGGTTAAGAGTGGTACCCTTCTGTGGAATAATTTGGTATCACATAACTATAAAAGGAAAAACTTCAAATGCTTCTGTCTTCAGAACTAGGAATGACGAACATTTGCAATGTAAGATGTAAATAGGTGTTCAATTCTGTACATGACTCTACAGGTTATCCTCCTTTTCTATTAAACACACTCAAGCTGTTACATCCCCAACATTGTATTTCAATCTGTAAATGTGCAAATGCAGGGAAGTCTCTTTGGGGGAATGTGACTACTGCTGGCTACTGTTCAAATTGGCTTAACATTTCTTCCATTATATGCACCGATGTCCTGCTTGTAGATGTGGCTGGACATTGTGGGAACCAGTCAGTGGATTAAATGGGCCTTTGGTCTGATCCAGCAGTGATTTTATGTGTTTTTAATTGTTAATAAAACACATGCTAAAATTATTAAAAACCATAAAAAGTTATTATGATCACAACATACTTGCTAACTATACCTCTTCTTTTAAAATCATATTCTACTATGTATCTAAAAGCCAATGTAGGCAGTGTGTGATCTTCCAGATGCTAGTAGGCTGCAATTCTCATTACAGCTTAGGATGCCAACTGGGGCTTAATACAGCAATACCTGGAGTGACACAATTTGCCCACACTAATCTAAAATAACTGTGACAGATGAAGGACCTCTCCTGGATGCCAAAGGCTGATTTTGTTGAAACATCAAAGCTTACTTCTTCTCAAGAGGGTTTGGACTGTCTGAACATTTCCAGATGCCATGATGTCCTCCATGATTTACATCAGTGTCAAGGGACAAGAGTCTCCATTTCAGGCAAATATCTAATGAAATTAATAGAGTTAAATCAAAATTAATTATTACAAATCGTAATGACACAATTAATTTTATATGGCACTGTGACTGATTGCCTGCATCATTTATTTTTAATTATCACTGCCTTGACAGCATCAATAGATAACTGGACAGAGTCACTTTAGCAAAGTATGTTCTCTTTAAAAGGAATACCACTCAGATTTCTTGTCCACATTTCAGCTGGTATGATGTTCAATGGGGAAAAATATATTAAGAAAGTGTTAAGTCTACATTTGATTATAGGAAAACTGAACAAGGGCTTGGCCACTTTCATTTGAGAAAGGCCTTGAGTATTTCCAGAATTTCATTCTAGCTTTCATGATCAAACTCTGTATTTGTACATTTCTTCTCCAACAGTCCACACACATGATAACTTCATGCAGAGGCATCAAAAACAATTGTTTTAAAGATGTCTTCTATCTTGAGCTATAGAAAGAAACATTCAACAACTTGACAGTGATCCACATTATCCCACACTGAGGTCTACAAGGCACTTAAGATATCCACTGACAGCTTTTATTAAAAAAAACATGAAGAAGATTTGATACATTTGCTGGTCCACAATCTGCTTTTAAGAGTAATAAAAGGAGAAACAAAGACATTATTTACAAGAAGATTATTTCAAAGAAGAAAGAAGTAAGAAACACAGAAAGACAAAGCATTCACGAGGAGGAAAGCCCAAGTTAACACATTTGATGCTAAAGAAAACAGAGTCCTCGTTTCATCCTGCTGAATCCTACTTTCCCTCCCTTCTCTTTTTAAATCTGTAGGAACTCACCACACTGAACAATGTCCGGAATCTCCACTGCCCGTCTTCTTTTGTACTGAATTGTGTCAGAAGGTCTTTCACACCACTTGTCACTCAGATATCCAAAGTCATTCCAGAACAAGGCTTCTCCTTTTTGACCTTAGAAGGACAATTGCAAACTCATATTAGAAACATAGAAAGTTGTCATATACAGTCTACCCTCCTAATGCAGGGATCTGAGATCCACACCCTTGAATATGCGCGGAAGGGCTACCTCCGCTCTTTGCAATGGTGCGTGTGCCCTTGCCACATGCACAGGGACACACTCCTTTCAAGTCTGTGGGGCTTGAATAAGCGTGAGCCTCTGTTTTCGCATGGGGGGGGGTCTGTAATGGATTCCCCGTGAAATAGGAGGGCGAATTTTATGGAATTTGACCTGTCCTATCTAGCTCTGCACTGTCAACTCTGTTTGGCAGAGTTGACAGTCAGATGTCAGGGAATAATCTTCTCCAGCCTGAACTGGAGACCTTGGTCTCTGATATTTTCTTGGTAGCCTTCTAGTTGGGTACTAAACATGGCCAATCCTACTTAGCTTACACTTTAACTTGTTTCTCTGTTGCTCTTTTTCGTTTTAGGATAAAATACACTAGAAGTATGCCAGTTTCAGGTTTGACTGTCAAAATATAGGCGGGGTACAGACCGCCACTTTGCGACGGTCTGCCGCCGCCGCCAGTAGGTCCGCGGGGGAGCCGGAGCCTTCAGACGGCCCGACTCCCGCGCGGACCGAAAAAAGAAGCTCCAAAATGGAGCTTCTTTTAGCGTCGCGTTTGCAACGTAGCGAGGTGCCAGGGGCGCGCTCGCTACGTCACAAGCGGCGCGACACGTCTGGACGCTGTGCGTCCAGTACGTAAAGATGGCAGCGCCCGTGTAGAAGGGGCGCCGCCATCTTGTACGGACGGAGTCCGTACTAGGCCCAGGGGCGTCTAAAAGAGACGCCCCTTTTTTAAAATGGGACGTCCGGAGGACGTCCCAAAGGGCAGTGTAGAAAGCCCCATAGTTTTAAAAAGCTGCAGTTCTTAAGCCAACAACAAACCATGGACTCAGACTGTGATCTATGGCTGGTTAATAAGCCATGATTGGTTAACAGACTGGCTGCCAGGTTTTAATAAATCACACCATGACTTGCTGTGAAGTCTGAATATGGTTTTTGTGATCTACGAGAGCCATATACAGTACCATCTCTGAGTAGCAAACATCCAGTGCTTTAGAAGTCTCCCCCCCCCCCCCAGTGGATATCTTGCTATGGTCACCCAACTATTCACATGCCATTTCTTACAAGGACACATTATAATACACTCTGGCTTTCACTGGAAGAGAGACTGCTGTATGTTCACTTTCAAAACTGAGAATACAAAAACCACCAAACCTTTGGGAGGGCACAAACTCAAAACACTTCACTACCTTGCTTAAAGTATTAAGTATTAGTAATTAGCATATTGTGAATGTCCCGATTAAAAGCTATTTTTTAAAAAAATGTGCATTAGTACAATAGCATTCAAATTCTAAAATGCAGCATACAATTTACATTTGCATATGCACACAAATGCAATTTGACAAAAAGAATGCATAAACATGTTTGCCTGTTCCACTCTTTCCTCTAGGCAAATAATAGCTGCTTGTCAAATTTTATGAACAAGAAGTAACTTGATATCCCCCCCCCCCTTTATTCTCCTCTTGTTCACATGGCGCAATGTTTGCTTCTCCAGTTTGGAGATGCTAATTTAGGTTAGCATTCATAGTGCTCCAACCAAGCTGGTCTTTACAATATTTTGGTCCCTCTACCAATATGTAAAAATTACTACCACCACTGCAATCTCAGATCCAGATCCCTGTAGTTAGTCACAATTAGAGTACAACTACTGAAGCAGTCGAATTTATACAATTTCTTTTTTTTTTAAACCAAAGATTCAGTGTCCTTTTCTGAATTAATGTCTACTCCAGACTTTGCCAACTCATTGACTTCCAGATGTGAGGAACTACAGCTCCGTATCATCAATAACCATATTGGTTGGAGGGAAAGGGTTGGGAGATAATAATAA
>NW_024802935.1:4312459-4323721 GCF_019175285.1 Sceloporus undulatus | reverse complement strand
AAAAAAAATCCTATACCACTTTCTATATCAGGAGTTGGCCCAGGGCTGCATGTGACTCCCAAATCTCTTTGTGTGACCCTCACGCCCTCCAGACTTTCTGGATTTTTCTGGTAAAAAGATGAACAGGCTCTCTGGAAAACCTCCATAGGCCTGGTCTCTACATACATGCAGCTACTCTAGTACATGAGGTCCTACATACACAACCATGCCTGAACACAGTCATGTCAGAAGTAGAGCATGAAAGAGTTACTTTTTTTTGATTGCACCTCCTAAACTCTCCCACCCACTACAGAGAGTTTCTGTCCATAAAAATATTTTTCCCTAGCTCAATAGGCCCAAGCTAGCCGAGGTTGGAACGCTAAGTATTCAACCCCATTCTGACTTCAAATGCTGCACAGGTAAGGATTTTTGTCTGGATTGGGGGGGGGGGGGTATTGGTGTGGAAAGTTTTTTTCATTAATAGAGCTCCTTATGAAACACCAGTTGTTTACAAGAAACAAATCCATTATTTCCAGTATGCTAAAGATTCTTCCCAAGAAAGGAGAATAATAAAGTCTAATAAAAAGTAGAAGATCCATTCATTACAGACTAGCATCTATGTTTTCAAAGAGACTCTTAAACAACATACTTCAAAAGTGTCAGAAGTGATAAGCCATGTGCTCTCTTATTTTGTGGCTTTCCCATTGACTGGGAAAGAGCTTCTGATGCAGCTATTTGTGTCTCAGTAGAAGCCCTGATCAAAATTGGAACTCTGGTTTAACAGCTTTGAATAGGGGTAGCCATGTGAGCCTGCAGGAGCAAAACCAACAAAGACTCTGGTGACAGATTACTCAAGACTAACAAGTTTTATTTGGCAAGGCTTTTGTGGAATCCAGCCCAGTACTCCAGATACCATGTGCCACAAGACTGTCAGAGAACACTTCCTTGCTTCTATGTTAGCAAGGCTCCTAGATGTACAGAGGGATCCAATCTTAGTCAAAGAAATTCCCATTCTAGACCTTCCTATCCAATGTGGGTAAAATCAGGGATTGAAAGGATAGGGCTGCTGTAAGATAGGATTTTGGAGGTGAAACAGTGTGCATTCCTACATGGATTTAAGGAACCTGTTAAGATAGAATGTCTGGACAAGGTGACAAGCCTGTTAGTTGTTTGAACCAGCTCCTAGAAAAACTTACTGATTCCTATATCTTTCCAATACTGAACAAGGCAGTTTCCCATGGCTTTCAGCAAGTGGTTGTATTCCTTAACATTTGCAAAGGCTTGCTTGTTGTGCGTTGGTTCCATGACTTCTAAGGGCACATCCACAATCCCCACAGCTCCAGCTCCGAAACTGCAGTAAGGAAAACATTTAGAGATATAAATATCTTATTCCATTCCCAGATGCCAGAACAAGCAATTTCAAAAGTCTTTTTTCCTACCCTGGAGCTATGTTTACAACGGGTTTTGCACTTTAGAACCCTTTGTAAAACACTTGTTTGTTTAAAAAAACTTCTTTTTTTGTTTGACTGTCAAAATATAGTTTAAGAGAGCTATATAGTTTAAGACAGTGTTGTAAAATGCAAAAATATGTACAGAAACAAAGTGCATTGGGTTTTGTGCAAAAAGGACAGGTCGCTTACTCGTGACTATAGTTCTGCGAATGGTAATCTGCAAATTCACATAAACAGGTTATTTTGTGTTTGTGTAGTTAGCTCAGGAATTTTCTGGAATCACTAGGAAAGACTTTTTGGCGGTAGTTTCGTCCACCCCCTATATAAAGCCCCAGTATTCCCAGCCTTTCTCAATTCCATAAGGATGCCGTGTAGCGGTATCACAAGGAATAAAGTGATTAGGACACAACTGAGGGGAGGATGAGTGGGATTCATGTGAATTCGCAGATGACTACTAGAACAACTACAGTTATAGGTAAGCAACCTGTCCTTCTTTGTGGTCTCTGTGAATTACACAAATGGGTTAGACTGAGAAGCTTTGGTCAGTGGAGGAGGGATTGTTATGAAACCCAGTGCAATCTGAAATAAGTATTTTCTTATTAACAATACAACTTAGCTGAGCTACAAATGATTGCTATGGCGGTATCCAGACCGGCGCAAAGCGCTGGCCTGGATACATACTAGGGTTGCCTTGGGGCGTCCTTTCCAGATGCCCTGCAACCCTAGCACATAACCGCGGTGTTGTAATGGCGGCGCCCTGTCTACATGGGCGCCGCCATTACGACATCACGGCTGCACCGTAGCCAAACGGCGTGTCATGGACGTGATGCCCTGGCGCCGCAGCAGGACACTTGTGGTGTTTTGGAGCTCCTTAATAATAAATAAATAATAAAATCTTTATTTATAGCCCGCCTTTCCATAGATGAAGGCGGGTTACAATCACAGAATGCATTACAACAGCAATAAAATACGTTAAAAACTACAATCTACAACATCCAAGCTAGCACAAAAATACAACAGCAGTACCACAACAGTGAAGGGAGAGCAGAAGTTACAATTGGGGACACTAGGGAAAAGCTTGCTGGAACAAGAAGGTTTTTAACCCCTTCTTAAATAGGTTGAGGGAGGTGGCCGAGCGGAACTCACTGGGAAGCGAGTTCCAGAGCTGTGGGGCCGAGGTGGAAAAGGCCCTCTGTGATGTTGCTGAATATTTAGCATCTGGAACACACAATAATTGCTTTCCAGCCGACCTGAGTGTGCGGGGCGGATTATATGGAGAGAGGCGGTCCTCCAAGTACCCTGGGCCCAAGCCATTTAGGGCTTTATAGGTGATAACCAACACCTTGTATTGTGCTCGGAAGCGAATGGGCAGCCAATGTAGATCTTTAAGGACAGGTGTTATATGACTGGCCCTGGAGGATCCAGTGACCAGTCTTGCTGCCATGTTCTGAACCAATTGTAGCTTCTGAGTTTGGTACAAGGGTTGCCCCATGTAGAGCGCATTACAGAAGTCCAGTCAAGAGGTTACCAGAGCATGTACCACCGTTTCAAGGTCCCCCCGGCCCAGGTAAGGCGTATCAGCCAAAGCTGATAGCAGGTGCTCCTGACCGTCGCATCCACCTGAGATGTAAGGTGGAGCGACGAATCCAGGAGCACCCCCAGACTGCGGACGGAGTCCTTCAAGGGGAGTGTGACCCCATTCAGGACAGGTGGACAAACTTCCATCCCTGGGCCCGTGGAACCTATCACGAGCACTTCCGTTTTCTCTGGATTCAAACTGAGTCTGTTTTCCCTCATCCAGCCCATTACCGAGTCCAGACAGGCGTCTAGAGGAGAGATGCCATCCCTGGTCATTGCATCAGTCGGAGACACAGAGAAACATATTTGAGTGTCATTGGCGTACTGATAACACCGCGCCCTGTGTCTCCGGATGATCTCTCCCAGTGGTTTCCTTTGAGGGATGCCAGATGTAAGTGTCCTCTTATCGGAGCACACGTCCCCCAGCTGCACCATCTGGAATCTGCCCGAGAGGTAGGAACGGAACCACTGGAGCGCAGTGCCCCCGATTCCCAACTCTCCCAGGCGTTCCAGAAGGATACCACAGTCAATGGTATCGAAAGCCACTGAGATGTTTAAGAGCACTAACAGGGACATGCTATCCCTGTCCATGCCCAGACGGAGATCATCGACAAGGGCGACCATGGCAGTCTCAACTCCATAGCCCGCCTGGAACCCGGTTTGAAATGGGTCCAGAAAATTAGTTTCATCCAAGACCAATTGAAGCTGGATTGCACGTATCGCTGGTGCGGCCTTTAAACGACCACACCAGTGATAGAAAGGGGCTGAGTAGCCCCTTTCTCCCTTTCCCCGCCACTGTCAGGGTGTCTTTGGAGCATGGAACCCCAAGGACACCCCTTTCCAGGCCGTGGGGAAGCGGCATTTTGCAGCTTCCCCGAGGCCAGGAAAAGCGGCGAATCGGTGCCTCCAGGGCAGATAGTAGCAATCAGTTTCATCATTGTATACCAGTTCCAGGTACTGATGGAACAATGGGTCATTATGGAAGTGGTCGTCAGTTTTGTGGCCACAAGGACCGTCATGCTGGTAGCCAACATAGCCCATGGTGGCACCTGCTCGTTGGGGCTCTGGAGAGGTAGACGGACGGTTCCGAGATCCTCGGGCTCAAGCTGTGACCTCTGGATTCAGAGTAAGGATCAAGGGATCTGTGTCACAGATTTCCTTCTTGGATTCCAAGCCCAGATCCATCTGTACATTATGGAGAGATTAAGCGGGAGATTGTTCCCGTGATTTGGTAGCTACTGGGTTGAAAGGATCTGGACCAACCACGGCACGGGGCTGTGCTGGGTTGGAGCCTAATTCTGGTGGGGTGCTTTTTTGTTTTTCTTGGTCAATCAACTTTTCCCAAATGTTGTGGTGAAGAGGAGTGCCACTTCTTAGAAGATGAGTACTCCAAAAATTTCTCCTTTTTTTGAAAGAGAATCATCTTCTGCATGGTGTTTGCACTTTGAGGAGTGCTGAGTTGTAGCCTCATGGTTGGAGCCCCGATCCCGATCAGGCTTTTGTGATTTTTTGGAGGACTTTTCCTTAGTGGATTTGTCCTTAGCCTTTGAGGAGTCATCTCTTGATTTTTGGGATGTAGTCTCTCCTAATTTAGGTTTTTGGGGGTGATCCTTAGAAGTGGCGGCTTCCCTGGATTTGGGCAGATTAACCTGCTGAAGGGCCTGCAGATATAAAGCCGCCTTAAGGCGGGTGTCCCAATTCTTGCAGGCCTGCAGTGTGAGGGACTTGCACAAGGCACAGGAGGAAACATTATGGCCATCACTAAGGCAGAGGAGACAAGAGTCATGAGGATCTTGGCCTGGGACCCCCCCCCCCCATTTAACGCACCGCTTGAAAGAGGCCGAGATGGACACCATTTTCAACCCACCAAGAGACTTGTTTGAGTAAATTTTAGTCCGGTAAGAAAAGCTGTAGGTCGTAAACAATCCAAAGGTCAACTGATCAATAAATAATCTCCAATACACAATCCAAAGGGGTAGCCAAATGATTTATAGTCAAGTTTAGGTTTTTAGTTTTGTAATCGCGAATTTAATCAAACAATTCCCTTTAGCTCAGCGGTTCCCAACCTTTGCTGGGCTGCGACCTCCTTGCCACCGGAAGATCTGCCCCTTCTTCCAGCCGGCGGCCAGAAGGGGCGGGTCTTCTGGACACCTACAAGCACCAGCAGCCATTGTGGCCAGAAATCCCACCCCTTCCCAGCCTCCCAACCAATCAGGGAGGCAGCCAGCCGGAAGAAGGGGTGGAACGTCCAGCTGTAAAGGCCTCTGGGAGCCCCACCGCAATCATGCAGGGTTTCTGCCACCACTGCTGCCATTGCACAGGGCTGCCACCACTGCCTCCTCCTTCAACGCAGCCAGGCCTCCTCTGGCCTGCTGCCGCCAATGCCATCATGCAGAGCTGTTGACGCCTCCACCTCCTACTCCAGTGTGGCCAGGCCTCCTCTGGCCTGCCGCTGTGGTTGCCATCTCGCAGGGCTTACATCACCACTGCTGTGATTGTGGTGGCTGTGGCATTCCTGCACAGTCACAGCAGTGGTGGCAGCAGCAGGCCAGAGGAGGCCTGGCCACGCTGGAGGAGGAGAAGGTGGCAGCAGCCCTGCATGGTGGCGTTAAGCCAGAGAAGGCCTGCTGTCCTGGAAGAGAAGGAAGGGTGAGGAAGAAGAGGCGGTGGCAGCCCCACGTGATGGTGACAGCAGGCCAGAAGGGCCTGGTTGCCTGGGAGGAGGAGGGGTGAGAAAGAGGAGGAGGCAGCAGCAGTCCTGTGCAATTACAGTGGCGGCAGGCCAGAGGATGCCTGGCCTCGCTGGAAAAGGGGTGAGTCCCAACCAGGCGACTCCCGAGAAAGAGTCGTTCAACCCCCAAATGGGTTGCGACCCACAGGCTCGGAAATGCTACTCTAGCTGCTAGCACTGTGGACAAAAGGAACTGAGAAAGGGCGGGAAGACTGGGACCTTATATAGGGGGTGGGTGGAGCTATCACCAAGTCTTTCCTAGTGATTCCAGAAAGTTCCAAAGCTAACTGTGCAGGTACAGAATAACTCATTTGTGTGATTCACAGAGACCACGAAGAAGAACATGTGTTTCTTTGTGGAAAATCCAAGATTTTTGTGCAAATTTTCTTTTGCTTAAAAGTGCTGAAATTTGAAAAAATTCAGGCTGATTGACCACTTTCTGAATGGGGTGTCTTGATTTTCCTTTGCTCTGAAATTGTTCAGGATGAGAAAATGTGGGAGCATTTTCTTTATATCTCTGAAGTATGAATTGCCTGCCTTCACCTACAAAATAAACAGATTCCCTTTAAGTATATAGTATGTGGATCAAGTTCAGTTTTATTTTTTTAAAATTAATACTTTATTATGTGGATTTATAATAAAGACTGTGGATTGGTAGTCCATCCAATGGAAAAATCCAATGATGTACAACAATTTGCTGGTTTCAATGATGGGTATTACTTTCACACAGCCTACTAATTATGGAGGGAACGTGTTTCTCTTTTCCTTGTGTTTAGATTACATATATTATTTTGATCCTGTAATCCAGCAGTGACCAGGACATTAATTCAGAGATTGAAGAATCAGTGCTTGCAACCGAGAAAACACCAGCCTACCACTGTGGAATAACTTGTTCTGAGGTAGGCAGAGTTTAGTAGCAAGGGCTACAGTCCAGGGTCAAATGCCAGTAACGGACTGCACAAGAAACAGATGAGAAGGGGCAGCAGAGTCAGATAACAGGGCCGAGACTAAAAACAATCAGATAAGGTTAGAACATGGAACCAGAGTCTGCCAAGTCCAATAAACTAGAGAACTCTAAGCCAAAAATGACACTGGAGAGCTTTAAGCCTAGACATACAACTTCAACCTGCAATCCTAGCTCCAGCATGTCAATATCTAAGAGCTGCGCGCAGTCCATATAGTTGGTCTGTGAAGGCCAGAAGAACAACTGAGCTCTTGGAGAAACAGAGGCAGAGGCAGAACCCTGTTCCTTAACTTTTCACTTTGTAGGAAGGGTGGCATCCAAGAGAAGGCTTTTGGATTGAAGCATAACAGGCTTATCTCATGAGGCATTCTCCTAGGTGCTACAACATCTGGCTTGCTTTAATACCCTGAATTCTATGCGTGCCTGCTTCAGATATGACTTTGCAGGAGAACACCTACAAAAAGGTGTTCTCCAGCAAAGGGTAGGAATCATGCAGCCCTCCAGAGCTTGTTGGATCCCACGAGCCCTAGTTAGTTTAGGAACTACATTAGGAGGGCTATGTGATTCCCACTCCTACTCTGCAGTCCAACACACCTGGAGAACAATCGGCATGCTAGCTTAGGGTGCTGTGAACTGTAGTGCAACATTCCTGAAAAGCACTTACTAGGGAAGGTAGATAATAAATAGATTTAAAAGGAGAGGAGAAAAATATCTATCTTTCTGAGGGAGGGAGGGAGGGAGGGAGGGAGGGAGGGAGGGAGGGAAGGAGGGAGGGAGAACCTGTACATTTTCCCATGACAATACAATTATAGATTAATAATCCTAGGACAGAATACAATAGGTGATAAGAATCTGACACACAGTAAAGATCAACATTGCATTTGCTCCTGAAAGCACAGCTATGCGCAGGAACATCCAATGGGCTACCAACACAATTACTTGCTTATATGAACTGCAACAAGCTCTTTTAAGATACATCTTTAGAGTGGACAGCAACTACTGTTTGCTCTATGTATGTCTGTGGAGGATTTCCTTTCAGTTCAAATTCAAATCTTTCCTTCACAGGAGGGATTTTCCTTGGGACATCAGCAGGAAGGAAAGAGTCATATTATCCTCTCATATCACTTGCTGATCCAGTAATTACTGGCTCCTTCACCTCTCCAACTTTGACCATGGTTTCAGTTGAAATTTTTATCATGCTAGTCATCAAAAGCCACTTAGATATTCCATCTTTTCTAACCAAAAAGACAAAAGAGGAATACAAATCACTGTGGTAAGGTGACCATAAAATTCAGTGAGTGAATCACTTGTAGTTTAGCCCTCAGCTGATTGCTCAGCAGTTCCCCAACAGAACCAGTAATTGCCAATTGCAAGATACAAGTACCTGAAAATGGAAAAATAAAATTACTGTATTTTCCGGCATATAAGACGACTGGGCATATAAGACAACCCCCAACTTTTCCAGTTAAAATAGAGTTTGAGATATATTCGCCGTATAAGACTACACCTCTTCCAACGTACACCAAATAAAAATTTAAAAAAACTTCAGATTTGATTCCAATATGGTAATTTTAATTCAAATGCTTATGACATACATGCAGGTACTTAGCAGGAAAACTTGTTGTATACAAAGCCTGCTTGAATTGGTCAGCTCTCCCTGCCTGCCCAGCCCTCCCTGTCTCAAAGACCATAAGAATGGTAGCTCAAAACACGGCTCTTTTTTCCATACCCTGGGTGTCCTGGATGCCTGCAGCTTGCTCCACCCTTCACTTACACCTTCCCGGTGAGGCGCCCCCTCACCTTGACATCGGGACTGCGTTAATCACTTCTTTCCACAAATCCTGGTGAGTGGCTTTTCTTCTACTGTACTTGTACAGCACCACCCTTGCTGCTTTCATATGGTCGCCGCATACAGTGGGGATGTGGCCATGGCCATTTTTGAGCTCCCCCCACCATATGCAGCGACCGCAGATTCTCCAGTCCAGCTCGGAAGTTTCAGCACCTGCCCTATAAGACGACCCCCGGTGTATAAGACGACCCCCAACTTTTGAGATTTTCCTGGGTTAAAAAGTAGTATTATATGCCAGAAAATACAGTATATTTCCTAAACCCATGCATTCAATTCTTAGAAGTAATGGTCTTAATTGAGAGCCAATGATCTGAGCTTGGATTACGACTCTGGAGTCCAGGGCTCAAATCTCCACCCAGCCATGGAAACCCACTGGATGATCTTGGGCATGTCACACTCTCTTAGTTTCAGAGGAAGGCTGTGGCAACCCCCCTCTGTATACGTTTTGCCAACCCTGTGACAGGTTTGCTTCAGGGTTGCCATAAGTTGGAAACATCTTGAAGGCACACAACAATAACAAGAGTAACAAATGCTCATAATTATGCAGCTAGGTTTGGACATTTAAAGTGCACTATGGAGCCTGCTCTCATCTAGAATAAAGAAATTTCCAAACAACCAGAAAGTGGTGTCAAATTTTCTTTTTTTGCAGAAAGGAAGAAAACTTACTATGATCCCATATTTGTTTGGGTTCCCACTTTTTCAAAGAACCTGATCAAGCGATTATTGCTATAGATAAGCATCCCATCTTGACTTCTGTTTTGAATGTTGATTCCAAATATTAAAAAGAGTTTTTTTGGTCTTTTCAGGTTTCTGCACAAAGAAAACAAGCAACATTTAAAAAAAAAATAATAAAATTTCCAGCTGTAGATGTCATCATTTAGAGGCTAGAATCTGCCATAATTAACTATCACGTACACAGTGGTCATTATGGGTGGGGGATTATGGACACTGTAGTCCAAAGATACCATTTCCAAGCTCTTATTATTACAGATTTAAATGATGAAATGAGCAAACTACTACCAATATTTTAAGGTTAAAATGAAAAATCCACATACACCTCTAGGTTTCAGGAATCTGGCTCATGACTAATCTTGGAAAAAGAATAAGAAAAAGAACCAGAATACAGTATATATAAGCAAAAACTAACAACACAAAATAATGAGTGTATGAACATATATTAGAACCCAGGATATCTGTATAGTTTTAGGAGTGATTATTTTTAGTTTATGGAGCAAAAACCTTTCATTACAAATTGCTGTTCTGCTATTTTAGTAGAGCTTCATAAAGTTATTAGTCTGCACAAATGTTCTTCAACTGTGTTACAGTGCCACTAACTGAGATTCTCTGCTGTTGCCTGTGTAATTTTACTTCTTTCTGAAATGGTATCAAAACCTTGTGGAGTTATCATCCCCACTTGGATCTGAAATGCTTTAATTATCTGGATATTGGAATTGATTGCATTATATGTCGTTTGGTGACCATGTTTGGATTCATTTGCTTATAGATAATTGGACTGTTTGTATCACAGGTTATGCAGTGAATTTCCCTTGGGTTTATAAACTCAGTACAAACTGTAATATATTTGGACTGCCTATATCATTTTTTCCATCACCAGATCTATTTTTGTTCATAACAGCTATTTACTATACATATGAATGCTTCTTTGTTTCTTTAGGTATTTACCTTTTGATCCTAATACATTTTATGTGTTTGTCATTTTGTGGCTATTTTTGTTTACTTACACGCACATGCACACACACACAACTGGTTCACTATTCCAGGTCAACCTTCTTTGTTTTTATGCATTTGATGAATCTCTTCCTTTAATCTGGTTCATTTTATGCATGATCGTGAAATCTCTACTAGAGGTTGTCCTCTCCCTCTCTACTCAGACGTGTGTATAAGACTGCAGCCAGGACTGCAATCTTATGCACACATACTTGGCAATAAACACCACCAAATGCAGTGGGATTTATATCCATATTTCATTATGATACTAAAATTATTTTGAAAATTATTTTAAATACAAATTTGTAAAAACTACTCAGTAGTGAAAACCACACCATCATACCAACTTTTAGTTTTCACGCTTATATCCAAATAGGTTCTTTTGGAGTATTTTATTGGAAAACGATTTCCTAACTGCTGATTCTGTCTATTCTTTATTCTAATCAGTCCACTAAAGAGGCAAAGAGGAAGTATGGTATTAGAAGCACTACTGTATATTTGCAGAATCTGAAAAATCATGACAGAAATATAACATCCACAGCTGTTTCACAACTGGATTATATGTTTCAGCTGTCATTGGTCATTTAAGGTAGACAGTCATAGTATTTTTCCTTTGTGTGTGGGCACACAATTTTATCCATCACTAGATCACAGAACTAAATCACTCCAAGTCTTAACTTGCCTTTGCTTTTCTTCCAGTTTTTCCTTCATTCTCTTTTCTTTCTCCTGAGCATCCTGCAATGCAAGCTGAGCATACTTCCAGCCCAGCATCAAAACAAAAAACAGAAACAGTAGAACACATTATTTTATCATAAATGTGAACATTCTATACAATAAATAGTGGTTGTGTTAGGGCAGAGGTAGGCAACTGTATGAAGCAAGGGGGTCTTGGATGGCCATGCCTTTGTCTGTACCCTCCACAATGATGATGATGATTCTTTGCTCCCAAACGCCTTTTGGAGGCATTTTTGCCATGTTTTGG
>NW_024802935.1:4297481-4312359 GCF_019175285.1 Sceloporus undulatus | reverse complement strand
GGGGGGGGGGCACAAAACAGCACAGCCCTGGGGCTGCAGGAGAAACCCTAGTTCCCCAGTCTCATTCTAACAGCATTCTTATTCACTGGAACTTTGGAAATTAGATTTTGGCGGCGGGGGGGGGGGGAGTTCAAAAGCATGTGTATAGGCTAGTGAGTACAAGAGACAGGGCTTTCTCTCTGAGGACACCTCAGCTATGGAACTCCCTATACAAGGAAAGTCAGCCTGGCTTAATCTTCTAATAGGCAGCCAACACTATACATAATAGGTTATGACCTTTGGGGTCACTGTGCTGGCTGTTTCAACTATCTGTGGTTAAAATATTTTAAAATGTTTAGCACTCATATATTTTATGTTTACACAATCTTTGCACCCCTGATGGACTAAGAGCAGCTAAATACAGTGCACCCTTCTTTTACGTGGGGGATCTGTTCCAGACCCCCCCCCCACGTAAAAGAAAAAGTGCATATGGTCGAGCCCCATTACAAGCAATGGGGCTTGTGCTTGCAGTGGTGTGCGGCTGCACACGCGATGTGCGCACACACCATTGTTTCTCCTGGCGCATGCTGCCGCTTTTTTCGGCGCAGCTTTGTGTATGAAAACAATAAAACAAACAATAATTAAACAAACAATAGTACAGACAACTCTGTCCTCAAACACTTTTGTCCCATACTTTGCGGCATCCAGGAGGTGGAGTGGTCCCCTTGTTGTGCACCCTTCTTTTTATCCTGCCATAGGCATGCTTTTTTTTATTTCAACCTCAAGGGAAACAGTCCTTTCACACTCTGCTTAAGACGAATAATGGTATTTTAATTATATTTTAAACTTTTGTATGATATGAACTTGTTGTCCACCTTCACACTGACCCTTTTGTTATTGTTAACTACATTTGCATTGATCTTGACCTATGGTGACCCTATGGGTGAGACATCTCCAGGCACCCTTGTCCTCTACTGCTCTGCCCTGCTCCTGCAAAATCATATTTGTGGTCTCTTTAATAGGGACCCATCCATCTGGCATGTGGACTTTCTTTCTTTCTGCTTCCCTCCACCTTTCCTAACATTATTGTCTTTTCCAGCGATTCATGCCTTCTCATGATGAGTCCAAACTATGATAGTCTAAGTCTTGTCATCTTGCCTTCTAGAGATATTTATGTCTTGATCTGCTCTAGGGCCCATTTGTTTGTCCTTTTGGCTGTTCATGGAATCCTCAGGACTCTTCTTCAGCACCACATCTCAAATGAGTTGATTCCCCTCCTATCTTCTTGACTGTCCAGCTCTCACATTCATACATGGTAACAGGGAATATGGTGGCTTGTATGATTCTGACTTTTGTGCTGAGCTGTATGTCTTTGCATTTTAGGATCTTTTCTAGTTCTTTCATAGTTGCCCTCCCCATTCTTAATCTTCTTCTGATTTCCTGGCTGCAGTCCCCTGTTCCAATCAATATTTGATCCCAGATTTGAGAATCCTTTTACTATTTCTATTTCCTCATTGTCTAGTTTGAAAGTGTGTAAGTTCTCTGTAGTCATTATTTTTGTTTTCTTTATGTTCAACAGTAAGTCTGTCTTTGCAATTTGTTCTGTGATCTTCTTTCCTGTTCCAGGTCTGTGAGGTTCTCTGCTAGTATTATGGTGTCATCAGCATATCTCAAATTATTGATATTTCTTCCTTCTATTTTCACTCCTCCTTCTTCCATGTCCAAGCCTGCTTTCCTTACAATATGTTCTGCATGTCAGTTGAATAGGTAGGGTGAAAGGATGCAGCCTTGTCTGACTCCTTTGCCAACTGAGAACCATTCTGTTTCTCCGTGTCTGTTCTGTCTGATAGTAGCCTCTTGTCCTAAGTACAGATTCTTCATTAGGACTATCAGATGTGTTGGCACTCCCATGTCTTTAACGGTGATCCATAACCTGATCTATGCAGTCAAAGGCTTTGCTATAGTCTACAAAGCACATGCTGATTTTCTTTTGGAACTCCTTATTATGCTCCATTCACCATTGTATATTTGCAATGTGATCCCTGGTGCCTTTTCCTTTTCTGAATTCTGCTTGGACCTCTGGGATTTCTCTCTCTATGTATGGTCGGAGCCTATGTTGCAGAATTTAGAGCATGATTTTGCTGGATGGGAGATTAGTGCTATAGTTCTATAGTTGCTGTAGTCTCTTGTGCCTCCTTTTTGTGGATGTATATTGATTGCTTCCAATCTGTTGACCATCGCTGTGTTTCCCCTATCTGTTGACATATACTGGTTAGCACAGAGTGGACTCTGTCAATCTGGATTACAAGAGTTATATTGGAATATCAGATGTTCTTGTTTTTTGCCATTTCCTTTATTGCAGCGTTCACCTCAGTTTTTAGAATTTGGGGGTTCATCTTCATATGGCTCTTCATTCCATGTGTCCTTCATGCTGTCATCACTTTTCTGTAACTCTTCTGTATATTGTATCCATCATCTTTTTATTGACCTGTGGTAACCCTAAGACAACCCTATTGCAGGGTTTTCTTGGCAAGACTTGTTCAGGGTTTTTTTTTAACCACTTCCTTCTTCTGAGGCTGAGAAAGTAAGACTTGCCCAATGTCACCCAGTGGGTTTCCATGGCTGAGCAGAAATTTCAGCCCTGGTCTCCAGTCATAATCCAACACTGAAATCACTACAACATACTGGCTCTAGATGTATTAGTATTGCCATAAGTCAGAAATAATATGAAGGCACACAACGACAAATGGCTTCTACAGCAAGGATGGGGAACCTCTTTCAGCCCAGGAGCCAAATTCAATTTCAGAAAGGTTTTTGTGGGCCATATTCCAATGCTGGATGTGGCCAAAGATGTAGAGATTCAAAATACCAGCACGTTTATTATGTAAATCTCTTAAAGTAACAAACAATTCAATAATTTAAAATGGTGGGAGGGGAAACCTAAAAAGCTGGAAATCCACCAAATAACACTGTTGCTGGGGAGGCATGGCTACCTGCGAAACCCCAGAGGCTTGTAGGAGAGCTTTTCCAGCCGTGTTCCAAAGTATTAATAACAGTCATATGTATGGGAGTTTGGTAATTCAGTGTTTGGAGGATTAGTGATGTGAACATTTCCCTATGAATATTAATGATAATTTGTGCAGGTACAATTAAGGTTATAATTATCAGGTTGTAAGCCCTCTGAAGTGAAAAGTGCCTTCCAAAACATTCTTGAAGAAATAATTGAACCTGAAGTCAAGGCAGCTTAATAATGACTTTTAAGAATCCTCAGCAATAGTAAATAGGCAATTAACAGGATTTGAAAATATTCCCTACTGTTTAAAGGTCATACTAGGCAAAACTTTCAAAAGCCTAGCATTATCAATGTTCATGGTCTATATTTTCAAGCAATTAACTTATAAGTCTAATCAGGTAGCAAGGACAAATGTGGCAAATGTTGATGCTTTGTCCTGGCAGTTATAGGTCTATAGAAGTGGCCTGTTATGTAAAATATGGGCTTGAAGCAGCATTCATAAGAAAAATCTGGTCCAAGGCCACTTAAATGAACAGAAAGGGTATTAGGGATTTCAGGAGCATAGGAGTCCAGGTGGAGAGCCAGCCTACCTCAGAAGGCTCTACAAGCATATAAAGAACAACTTTTGCAACATCAATTGCTATGATTGGTAGGCAATACGAACCCTCTGTATTGGCCAAGTATTGTAACAGTAAAATAAAATACTAGATGTAGCGGGAAATTAACATGTCAGGCTCCATGAATAGAGTCTTTAAGACTCAATACACCAATTTACTTAGATGCACAGTCTGGCATGCATGCTCGAGTTTATTTGCTACCATGTAATTATACTAAATTTATACAGAATTCTGATAAAACCATGTATTGGCAGCAGCTAAGTAACAAAATGCTTTGACAATGATACAAACTCACTAATAATGAACAAACACTATTTCCAAACTATGTGTGGCACATTTGCTCTTTGTGTTCTAACTGGTATCTTTACCAGAACATGGTAAAATGTTTCAAGATATATTTCAGAATGCCTTATCCATGGTTAACATGACTTAAAGTCTCCTAGTGCTAACGACATTTTCTACATCTAAGCAGACATTTTCTTCAGCATAGCTCTATCCTGCTTAGGCCTCACAGTCACTTTTTGACCCCTCTTCACTGACCTTGCTCTTAACATTCTGCAACTGCATTTCCCCCATCTTTCTCTGCATTCTGTTTGAACCCAGTGATCCTGGGAACCCTGAAGGTGCCTCAAGGAACCTTCAACCCAAATTGATTCTTTCCATATTGCACAGTTTCCATTTATTTCATTGAGATCTGCACATGAGATGTTTAGGGTGGACTAAAAGAATACTTCTAAAGATGATTGTTGTTGTTCTGTGACTTCAAGTCATTATTGACATATAGCAAATCTAACGTGAACCTATCATGGGATTTTATTGGGAAGATTTGTTCAGAGAGTGTTTGTCTTTGTCTTCCTCTCAGGCTGAGTGGTCACCAAGGGTTTCTGTGGCCAAGTGGGGATTCGAACCCTGGTCTCCAGGGTTGTAGGCTAATGCTCCAGGCACCACACCATGCTGGCTAAAAAACAATTTGACAGGTTTACCACAGGAGGCGTAAATTGACACAGGCCAGGATTCTTAATGAAATATCAGCCCTATTCATGCATTAAATTTTAGGGTTACTAAAACATGCAGGGAGAGATACGCACTAGTCCTGCTATCTTCTTTGCCATGTTGCTTACAAGAAACGTAACTGATCTGAAAAGTACAGTCCTTTTGACCCACAGAAGCTCTTCATATGAGCCAGAACCTTGGAAAACAGTACAGAATTTACTGAAAGTGTCCATGCATACTGGAGATTCTCTGCTTGACTTGAAACATTTTGCTTGACCAAAGCAATGATGGGGGGCGGAGCAGGTACATTTCCTCACACGTATGTAGTTTAACATAAAATAGAACACTTGAATAGGGCTTGTATATGTAAATTAGTTTACCCAGTGCTGTGCTGTTTGTTACCAACATTAGTTTTATGAATGGCCAATGCTAATGCTGTTGCTGTCACTTTCTATACTTAGTTTTCCTAACCGTTTTAGGGTTAATTATGCATTTAATTTTCCTGACAGTCTACAGTCCTCCCAGTAACCCTGTGTCTAAGTGTCCCGGAGATCACTTTATGCACCTGATGAAATAGTAAAGTTCAGGACAACTTATGCTATCATACAGTTGTTAGCCTTTAATGTGCCACAGGACTGTTGTTTCTCCTGTAACAGACTTAATAGGGCCATCCATTGAGAAAGTGTTTATCTTTGTTATAATACCTCACTGTCTTCACAGAAGGGAGAGTCTTGCAAATATTTTACTGTGCACTTTGCTTCCTTCACAGCCTCTTCAGCTACAAGGATAAACAAAAGTTTTTGTTAAACCATTCTAGGGACAGATTTAACTAGTGTACTGCACCATTAAGTAAAAATACTAAAAGTGACTCCAGGTGACAATTAATCTTACGTCCAGGGCCTAAATCCAATTAGTAGTGTTGACTAGAGTAAATCCACTGAATCAATGGAACTTACAAAGTGTTGATGGGCCAAATTCCCATTGATTTAATGGGTATATTTAAATTGAGACTAGAAACGGATATAGTACTAGGTGACAAACACACGAGTATGCTTTTATCACATGCATTCTCAGCCACCGCCACTCAATTGAGAAAGGTAGGGGCTAAAAGGACTTGAGTAAGTAAGTCCAGTTTTAGTTGGGACTTTTGAAAATGTCTGAAACTAATTCAAAGACACTTTTAGTTCAAACCTTCCCACTGTAATATTTCGATGGTGTTACTTTCTTTCCAACCCACTCACTCTTATTTTAGGCTCTTCTCAAATCCATTATATATATATAGAGAGAGAGAGAGAGAGAGAGGGAGGGAGGGAGCTTTTCATCTTATTTTAAAAAGCTTTCTTTACAGATATTTGAACACTGAATATATAAAAAATATACAATATTTAACAATGATAATCACATTTGAGCAGGTGTTGGGTAAGAACATTTCAGCATATATTCAGTCAATTTTAATTAAATGTGTTTCACCAAAACCTAGCCATTCATGATAGGATGGTCCAGTGTCATGGATCCTTTGTTAAGAAGAAAATAAATGGGTCCCAGATATAATAAAAATGTTTCAGTTATTATAATCCATGTAAACTTATGTGTTTGTGTATTAGCTTTTCTAAGAGAATAACTGTCCAAACTCTGTTAATCCAACCTTCAATAGATAAACCATATCATGAGCGGAACTCATACCAATTTTAATGAAAGTGCAGCAATGTTTATACCTTTCACAGGCTTTCTGAAAGAAACCAAATCTAGGAAGACAGCACACTTATATCACATTATATCTGTGTAGCCTATACACTGTGTGATGCTCAAGTTCTTCACTGTGTGATGGACTCCTTACGACCATATATTCAGTAGGTGATTCTCCAAGTTGTATGATAAAGGTCCCCATGGAATAGATGAAAAAAATAAAAACCTCCCCATTCCAGCAGTTCAATTTTCTCTGTAAGTCCAAGAAGTTATTTGTTGTTTAGCAAAATCAAATCAAGAACTAAATCACAAAACCTGTATATTTCTAATTATGCACAACTAACCATGGCTAACACTTCAATATATAAACGTTAAAATGATGTTATTAAGGCTATGGGAGACTTCCTACCAGCCTTCACTTCCAGTTCTGTCTTTCGTAATTCATTTATAGCAACTTGCTTGAATGAAGATGATATATATGGATACATCCTGTTAGGACATATAACATACAGATGTATTATATTTATGTAACAGCACATGAAGACGAATCTGAATAGCAATCCTATCATGAAGATGCTATTTTCCCATTTTACAGACAGGGATATTTACTTGCACATTCACAATACTGCATACCTTATTTCCTAAAGACCCAATGTCCACACAATTTTTAAATAATTTCTCAATGGCAGATATACAGATGCCTAAGAGTATGGGATCCCGATCTTGCAAGACTTGTCTATTAGCAGATATGTAGAGAAATGTGTGTGCGCACGGTGCTTTAAATAGCATCATATTTTGGAATCAGGGTCCCTGGTTAGTACTTGGATGGGGGAATGCGAAAGAATACCAGGTGCTTTAGCCTATATTTCAAAGGAAGGCAATGGTAAACCATGCCTGAGTATTCCTTGCTTAGAAAAGCCTCTGAAATTCATGGGGTCCCCATAATGTGACCGATGACTTCGAGGTGTACATACATTAGATATGTAGATGGAAGTAAAGGCAGAATATACATGATTCCTGTGCCTCAAAGCAAGCAGAGCTTCCACAACTTTCAGGAATAAAAAACTGTCCCAAAGCTAGTCACACTTTCCCCAGCTGAGGTAGATTTTGAATCTACTTTATATTGTGGCTTAGTTCATTAAGGTGTACGTTAAATATAACACAGAACTTTTACATAACATGTATCAAGTTATTATGGCAAAAAACAAAGGAACTAGTAGGAATACTGAATTATGTTTAATTATGTGTACTGTGTTTCCGGTGTTTGAGCCAGTTGAAGTGCCTGGCAGACAAGCCCCATGTAGGAACTTGTCAATTCATTGTGGTTTTCCCTGTAATAACTGGTGGTGAAAAGTCACTTTCCCCCCCAATTTCCATTTCTAAACCCTTCCTGAGATAGACGATCTGGGTATTGGTTCTCATTAAAGATGCAATCCTCTGCACATCTTCTTGGGAGTAAAAGCCATGAAACTTGGTGCAATTTACTTCTTAGTAAGTATGCATAAAATTGGACTCCAGGTTCTCAAAGCCCACACAGGATTTATCTACCAGGCACTTCAATGGGCTCAAAAAGACTAAGATATAGTGACATTTGGAGTTTCAGGATGGAGTGTTGTAATCTCTTAAATCCATAGTTTCACATTTGCAACACAGCAAACAGTAGAAACACACTACACATAATTAAATTTAATTCAGTATTTCTATTTGTTCCTTTTTAAACTGTAGTGCCCAGAACTGGATACAGTATTCCAGGTGACGCCTGACCATAAAATCATAGAATAATAGAGTTGGAAGAGACCGCAAAGGCCATCCAGTCCAATCCCCTGCCATGCAGGAAATCCAAATCAAAGCATCCCCAACAGATGGCCATCCAGCCTCTGTTTAAAGACCTCCAAGGAAGGAGACTCTATCACCCTCCGAGGGAGTGTGTTCCACTGTCGGACCGAAGCAGAATAGAGCGGTATTATTACTTCCCTCAATCTAGACACTAAACTTCTATTGAGGCAGCCTAGAATAGCATTGGTTTTATAGCAATAGCAAGTACATTTCTATACCGCTTACCAGTGAACTTAAGCACTCCCTAAGCAGTTTACAAATTGTAAGCTAATTGCACCCAACTATCTGGGTACTGTACTCATTTTAGTGACCTCGGAAGGGTGCAAGCCTGAGTCGAGCTTCAGCCCTTTTGCTAGTATTGAACTCGCAACCTTATGGTTTGTGAGTGAGTGGCTGCAGTACAGGCATTTAACCACTGCACCACCAGGGCTGGTATTTTTTTTTTTTTTTTTTTTGCTTCATTACATTTATCAGATAGGCTCACAGAGTTCCATTAAAAATAGAATCATCTGACTTACACAGGATATTTAAAATAATCTTGCTTTAATCTGCACTCACCATATAACAAAGACATTCTTGCTTTTAGCATCTTCAGTGCATTTTCAGAGTACAAAGGCTGGAAAAAAGCTGCTGCATCACACTGTTGATTCATGTTCAACTTTAGTCTACTAGGGCCCTGTTCAAACTGGCCATTAAGGCCGGCCTGGGAGCGGAGTCGGGGCATCACATCCACATGATGCATACCATGACTCCACCCCTCAGGGCGTCATGATGCCACACACTACTCTACATAGCATGCGGTGTTATGGTGCTCCTCCCGTGCTGTGTCCATATGTCACAGCGCTGAAGGAGTGCTGCCAAGCTGCGGCAATGCTACTATGGCACCCTTTCTAGGGTACAAAAGGAGCCACTTTTTGCAGCTCTTTTTTGTGGCCTGGAAAGACGGGATCGGGGCCATGGTGTGCAGTTGCCAGGCCCCCAATCCGGCTAGGAAAGGGTGGTGTCGCGCGACTCCTACATCCCTTTTACATGCAGTCTTGTCAAGCCAGTTGTCCCTTATCCTATATCTATGCATTTCATTTTTTTTTCCCTAAGTGTACTACCTTACAATTCTCCCTTCTGAAATTCATTTTCTTAGTTTTGGCCCAGATTTCTAATCTATTAAGATCATTTTGAATTTGAATTCTCTCTTCTGGGGTATTAGCTACACCTCATGATTTGGTGTCATCTGCAAATTTCATAAGCATGCCCTCTATTTTTTCAGCCAAGTCATTGACAAAGATGTTGAACAGCACTGGGCCCAGGACAGAATCCTATGGCACCCTGCTGGGCATTTCTCTTCAGGATGAAGAGGATCCACTGCTGAGTACACTTTGGGTTCAGCTGGACAACCAGATACAAATTCATCTAACAGTTGCATTGTTTAACCCACATTTTACCAGCTTGTTTGGCACAATACGAACTAGGGCTCAGAAGCATGCGGTTGCTGCACACTCCCAAGACCTAGTTTTGGCCCAAGGGCGCCATAAGGCACCCGTTTGTATCGGGCCTTAGTTATCCATCCTGGTTTCCTGAGACATGGACCCATTTTTTCTTCTCACTGGAACTGTTTGAAATTATGCCTTCAATATCTCCCTTTTGAGAAACTCTCATCTGTCCTGAAATACCTTCTCTTTTACCATTCCTTATTTATGGCATTATTAAGCACAGTTTGTAAGATTTTGTTTGTTTTCATCATCAAAGTGGTATTTGCCTGTACAGTGGTGCCTCGGGTTACGAAATTAATTCATAACGCGGCCGCTTTCGTAACCCGAAAAGCCTTCGTAAGCCGAATTGCCATAGGCGCTAATGGGGAAAAGCCGCGATTCCGTGCGAAAAAGCCGAAAAAAGCACCAAAAGTTTTTTCGTAACCCGAAAAAACATTCGTAACCCGAAACAATAATTCCCTATGGGATTTTTTCGTATCCCGAAAATTTCGTAACCTGGGTATTTCGTATCCCGAGGTACCACTGTACCACTGTTTTGGTAAATTCACTTTTAAAAATGTTGTCTGTGGCACAATGAACCTGTCCTGAGTGTTTCTGGTTAACAAATCACTGCAATACACAAAAGGTCTAGTCATGTATTTTTCATACATGCCATCTATTTTTCATACATGTAGTACAATGAACTTGACTACTACAATATATATATAAACTCCCCCCTCACACAGCACCCATTTTATATACCTCCCACTATTTAGTGGTTAGTACAGTGCACCTGTGTTATATACGGCCGTGCTATACGCAGCTTCCAGTATATACTGGAAGCTTGCGCCGGAAGTAGCCTCAGTGTGCCCGGAAGAAGTAATGGGGCACGCGCTGCGAGTACGAGCCCCATTACTTCCAATGGGGCTCCAGTATACACATTTTTTCTTTACGTGGCGGGGGGGATCCGGGACGGATCCGCTGAGTAAGGAAAAGGTGCACTGTACTGGACAAGTTCCTAGTTTTATTACAGCATCTATCAGAACATTAATTTGGCTTGCTCAACTGAACCTTAAATTCATGCTACATATTACAAGATTAGGAGTCCATTAAAAAGTGAAGTCCGTACATAGCCTGCAATTATTCTTTGGCACTTTTTCAGAACTGCCTGAGTAACTTTCACTCCAGTGAAAATGCACAGAAACAAGACAAAACAAAACACACATCAGCCCCTGAGCTGTCTTGTGATTATTTTATGCAAAGTGTTCTATATTCTGGGTCAAAGGGTTTGGTCACAACTGATTACCTTTTAATGGTCCAGCCTACCAGTGTGGTGATTTGAACTTGGCTCATATTATAAATTGCTCTGCCATCAAAATCAATTTCACACCATGGCCTCAAAAAGTGTTGCCACTGCTTTTGAGCACACTGCTTTGGAAATGTGAATATCTGGCTTTGTAATCATAAGAGAGGCTGACTCACCTGGGTCTGTAAAAGCAATAAGGCAAGCGCTTGGTTTCTACTTTCTTGCCTTGAATGAATATCCTCATACGTGGGTCAAAGTATAATATAGTTATATAGGCTCTCAGCGACCATTGTTCTGGAAGGCTGGTTCAGGAAAGTGTTTAAGGCAGAATTATTTTAAGACCACAAAGGGAAACTACTGGTTTGAGGAAATTATGTGCATAATTAGCTTGAACAACAACAACACAAACATACTCTTAGGCTCTTGCTAAATGTTCTTGAAAATCCATAACATGCTATCCAATTCTTTTCCCAAAGTGAACATATGAATAAATATCTGGAAGCATGAAAACAGATTTGTTAAAATAGTATGTGCTATGAATACTCTCTAGGTACTGGAGAAGGCTTTTAAAAACTGAGCTGCATGGATCAATTTTTTGTTTCTGGATGAAACTGCCATTTGTTCACTGAGAAATCCAGGTAAACTCTCTTTATATTTAGGAAAAATAAGACAGTACAATATAATTTTACATGGATTAGCAATGAATTACCACCATTATTTTTGTGACTATTATGAATTCAAAAGTATTAATAAGCCAAATTCTGCAAGTGCATTTTCCTCTCCCAGTCTGTCAGTGACCACATCACATCACTACTGCTGCATTTTGTGCTGCTATGCAAAGTAGCTTCGGGTGTGCTCAACCTGGGAGACCACAAGCAAGGAAGAAAGATGTGCTCTATACTTGGGAGGATGGAGTCAAACAAAGGAATACTTTGGCTCCTCTGGATCTAGCTATTACAGATTCAGAGACAAAAGTGCACTGAGACCTATGTGTATGTACAAAGGCCACTACATCTTGTCCTCAACATGCAAGGAACAAGTTTAATTATGCCCATTATTTGTAGTTTCTTTTAGGTTTTCCTCCCCATCCTCTAGTTTTTTTTTAATGAACTTACTTTCTAATACATATCTGGTGTCATGGAGACTAAAAATGACATTTAAAGAAATAATGTGAGATTGTAAATACATTGTACAAATCATATTGTGGTCAGATTCTATCACTGACCTATTTAATGGATAGGCACTTTCTAGTTCTTGGCACCCAAACAAATCAGCTTGCTTGTACAAAACATTCTCCAAAACATTTATTCATACCTATTTTAGATATTCTGCTGTGTATTTTAACTGATGTCTTTTCACTGATGTTGTTTATCTGTTCACTGTTGTTGTTCCCAGCCTTGATTCATGGGGTGAGGCAAGTAAGAAATAATAATAATAATAATAATAATAATAATAATAATAATAATAATAATTTTCATTCTCATGCCTAACCAACTTACATCTCTGTGCTTTCAGTAATCAATATGTCCATCTGGTCTGTTTGAATGTCAAGTTCTGCCTCCCCGCTGATTGTGAGTTTCAAATTATATATCACCAGCAAAGTCCCTAATAGGAAAGTTAGAAGATATTATTAAAAAGGCAGCTTTTCTTTTTAAAAATCTCACAGAAACCAATAAAATGGAAGAATCTACAGTAACTGAACTGCAATTCAGCAAACAAGGACTGTTCATGAGATCAGATTCTGCCTTTAAATCAGCTAGAGTGCATCCAAAACCACTGGACTTACATTCAAAATCACAAATCCTCCCATCACTGAAAGAATGACACACTCACCCATGAATAAACACTGTTCAATTATTCCAATAGTGCAAGGAACAGAATGCAGTTCTTTTCCCAGGGTGAGACATGATGATCAAAGAAACACTAGCAGAAAATGCATGAATATATTTTACTGCTTCTTTTCGTGCATCTATCATAATGTGTGAAACAGGAACTCTTAATAGTTTCACAAGGGTGAAATTTGCACAGCTGACCTCAATGAAGGTAAGACATGTGGGTTACATACATTATAGGGAAAGAAGAAAATATGCTACATCTGCTCTAGGACTACAGTCGTCCTTCCGTATCTGTGGACTTGCCATTCACAGTTTTGATTATTTGCAAATGGCAAGCCCAAGGGACTCCTCCTCCCTCCCTCCCTCCTTACTTTACTGAGCACAGCCTGGCCTTGGTCAGCGCAGTCTTCCTCCAGTTGGTGCAGCCTTGCCGCACTGGCCGGAAGACTGTGCCTACCAAAAGCAAGGGAGTACCAGCTAAGGAAGGCTTTGCCTCAGCTAGAACGGTCTTCCCGGTCAGCCATTTTCCCAGCCGGCGCAGTCTTCCTCTGGCCAGCACGGCTTCCTTCAAGTTGGTACAGTTGCCTTCCCAGCTGGCGAGGCAAGGCTAGGCTGACTGGAAGAAAACCATTCCATCCTAAGGAAGGCCTTGCCTCAGCTGGCATGGCCTTCTTCTGGTCAGCGCAGCCTTCAGCTCGCCAGAGCGATCTTGCTCTGGTAGGCATAGCCTTGCCTTGCCAGAAGCAAGGTTGTGCAGGCTGGGAAAATGGCTGTACTAGCCGGAAGGTTACACTGGCTGATGCAAGGGCTTCCTTAGCCGGAAGGTTACACTGGCTGAAGCAAGGGCTTCCTTATGCTAGCTGAGAAAATGGCTGTGCCGGCTGGAGGAAGGCCGCTTCGGCTGAGGCAAGGCCTTTTTTAGGCCAGCGCAGTTTTCCTCCAGTCAGTGTGCGTCATATGCACCCCCACCCCCATGCAGCCCTTTTGGGCTGTCTGAGGCCAAAATGGAGTTCTCTCAGGATTGCATATATTCCACTCCATTCCATTTCCATTTCTCCTCGGTTTCACTTCAGCCAATCCACTGGGCTATTTCTGCATCCTTCCTAATCCCAGTATCACTACTCTCCTAAGATTTGTTTAATTATCCTTCTCAAGTGGCTACTTAAAGCAAAGAACTCTGCCCCTGAACTTTGACTTTAGTATATATGATTTAATATATATGACATTAGTATATATGGATTGGATAAGTAATGTTGATAGGATATATATAAGCTCACCTGTTTTCCCATAAATGCCATCAAACTGCTTCATCAGTTCCTTTTCATTCTTGAAAGGAGAATATTTGTAAATTATTGACACTTGTGTGGCGAATTTCTCAGAGTCATCCATTGGCTTTCTTGTATTACTTGACCATGAAGGAATTGGGACTACGACCTACAAATGCAGGGGGAAATAGTGCTTCTAGTTCAGACATGTTCAAATGAAGAAGATAGCTATTGTGGTTAGAATTCTGGATGGAAACCTAGCAGTTTCAGGTTTGGTTCCACACCCTGAGTCATGGAACACATTGGGTAAACTAGGATGCATCTATACAGAATTAATGAAATTTGAAACCACTTTAACTGCCTTGACTCAATGCTATGGACTCCTGGGATTTATAATTTTGTGAGATATTTCACTTCCTATAGTATTCTATGGTATCCTTCTGGAACGCCTGAGAAAGTTAGGTATCAGTGGCACTGTTCTACAATGGTTCCGGTCCTACCTCTCAGGCAGATTCCAGATGGTGGCACTGGGAGACAGTTGCTCTTCTAAGAGAGCTAAAATTTGGTGTCCCCCAAAGTGCCATAATGTCTCCCATGCTGTTTAACATTTACATGAAGCCGCTGGGAGAAATCATTCAGAGACATGGGGCAGGATGTCATCAGTACACTGATGACACCCAAATTTATTTCTCTATGTCTCAGGCTGATGCAGTGACTAAGGATGGCATCTCTCCTCTGAATGCCTGTCTTGGGGTGGTAATGGACTGGATGAGGGAAAACCGATTCAAGCTGAATCCAGATAAGACAGAGGTACTCGTTATAGGAAACCCAAGCCCAGGTATGGAATTATGTCAGCCAGTTCTGGATGGGGTCACACTTCCC
>NW_024802935.1:4254177-4292481 GCF_019175285.1 Sceloporus undulatus | reverse complement strand
GAATTTTCTGACCTTGAGTTTGGACATTTTATTCGTTCTTTACTACTCATTTTTCAGTGGGGTATTTATACCCTTTTAGAAATTTTACTGGCTTTTCTATTTGAGGGTGTAATTTATCCCTTATTTCTTCACAGTTGTGTGTTTTGGTAATTGGAGGTGGGTTATATTTTACATACATAAATATTTTCTTTGGTAGAACCCTTCAGTTTGGTTTTATATTGAAATATAATCAGGTGAATCATGCTGATATTGAAGTTGATGTAATCATGTCTTTTAAGAGTACAATCTGATCTGATCTGATCTGGGATACTGCTGAATCACAGAGAAGGATTACAGTTGGAGATTTAAATTGTAACTTTTGTGCTTAGCAGGTGACCACTGTTCCCCCATGACTCAACTCTTTAAAGATATTTGTCTTATGAAGGGATAGGAGGACACTGGCACCAATAGAGGAAGAGTTCTCTCTCACACAATGTTTGACCAGGCTGTGCTTTAAATCGCCTCCTTGCATTTTGTAGTGATTTAGAACAAGTCAGATTAGGCCAGGTGTCACCATCAGATCCAGTCACACCCAGAACAACCAGAAGCTGTTAAGATGTTCTGCTTAGGGTTGGAGGCATTTGTCTGGCAAGGCTTGAAATAGAACCACCCCCTTCAAGCCTAGGTTGCTAAAAATAGTGAGCCCCAGTCTCCATTTTTTTTGCATCTGCTTTAAATGTTTAACATAACGAAGCCCCAGGACCCACATGCTGATCACTGCTGCCTGTGCAAAGCTGCCTTCTCCTCCAGCGAAGGAAGCTGGCACACCAAGTTTCAAAGAATTAATTTGTCACAGTGGGGATTCTAAGAACACCTGATACACACATTGTGGGAAGAGTTTATTTTAAGCACTGGTTAACCTAAGCTGCAAGAGACATGCTTCGCAGTTATCTTCTTGGCACCAGCTTGAAGCAGCCATGATCCTGTCTTACCCTATAAGCTGTTTGTACTTAACACCCAAAAAGAAGAGGGAGGGATGTTCTCTCCTGGCAGAAGGAAACAATTAGATGAAGCAAAAGGGCATTTTGTGCCAAGTTACTTTCACTGCAGCAAAACGTTTCCTGAAAACACAAATGGACACTGCAAAGGAGCTCCCAATGGTACAAATGTGTCACAGACCTGACATCCAGGGCATGTTAACTTGATCTTTCAAAATTGGTGCTAAGATCCAAGCTCCATCCTATACAAGTAACTAGTGTCTCTCTCTCTTTTTTAAACATTTATACAAAACTGCATGGGTATGCTGAGTTGGCTTGGGCCATAGCATTGAAGGGAGGAAGACTTAATCTAGGGACTGGGAATTCCAGAAACTGTGGACATCAGCTTCTAGAAGCCCAATCCAGGCAATGATGAGGGATTTGAGGAGCTATAGTCCAAAACATCAAGTCAAAGGTTGTCTACCCCTTACTGTTTTTTCCTTAACCTTTTCCTCTCTTGCTGTTTCCTCAATCAGAACTGGTCCCCTGAAGCTAAACAGGGTAGAGTAGGGCAGGTAGAGGCATAGCACAGGCACCTATCACCCACTCAACACCTGCTTGAGGGTGGTGGGTGTGGGGGTTAACTGTATCCTCTAGGAGAAAAGGAAGACAGTAGTATTTTGAAAAAACAAAGCAAAAAACAAACAAACAGCATATGGGAAAAGGTTAAATGTCCCTCCCTTCAGTTGCAGCCTTCAAGCAATTCATAACCCATGACTTTTAAAACTTTAGAAATGGCAGCAACAGACCAAAGTATTATCTTTGTGATCACATGTGTGTCTCTCAAATGCATATAATATACACCCAAGATTGGGAAAAAAAATCCATGACTGTGCTAATCTTCCACAAGTTCACATAACCGATTTCAAATGGGAGGAGAACTTATATATAGCTGAAGAAGCTCAGTGGTTCTGTTCCTACCTCTCGAGAAGATTCCAGATGGTGGCACTGGGAGACAGTTGCTCCTCTAATAGAGAGCTAAAATTTGGCATCTCTCAGGGCGCCATCCTGTCTCCCATGCTGTTTAACATTTACATGAAGCCGCTGGGTGAGACTGTCCAGTCATGAGGTGGGGTGTTATCAGTATGCCGATGACACCCAAATATATTTCTCTATGTCTCCAACTGATGCAGTAACTAAGGATGGCATCTCTCCTCTGAATGCCTGTATTGGGGCGGTAATGAACTGGATGAGGGAAAAACAACTCAAGTTGAATCCAGATAAGACGGAAGTACTTGTTATTGGAAACTCGAACCCTGGAATGGAGTTATGTCAGCCAGTTCTAGATGGGGTCACAGTTCCCCTGAAGAACTCTGTCCACAGCTTGGGGGATGCTCCTTGACTCGTCGTTCCAGCTGTCAGTGCAGGTGGATGCGACAGTCAGGAGCACTTGCTACCAGCTTCGGCTGATACATCAGCTGCACCCATTCCTGGAGCCAGGGGATCTTGAAACAATAGTACATACACTGGTAACCTCTCACTTAGACTTCTGTA
Organism: Sceloporus undulatus; assembly: GCF_019175285.1. Classification (NCBI taxonomy): domain Eukaryota; kingdom Metazoa; phylum Chordata; class Lepidosauria; order Squamata; family Phrynosomatidae; genus Sceloporus; species Sceloporus undulatus. Next base: position 4,289,971 of record NW_024802935.1, on the reverse strand, counting down.
ATGTGCTTTACTTGGGGCTACCTCTGTGCCAAGTTCAGAAACTTCAGATGGTACAAAATATGGCAGCAAGACTAATCACAGGTACTTCCCAGAACAATCATATAACACCTGTTCTGAAGTCCCTTCTGAAGTCCCTGCCAATGAGTTTCTGGGCAAGGTACAAAGTGTTGGTGATTACCTTTAAAGCACTACATGGCTTGGATCCAGAATACTTAAGGGAATGCCTTCTTCAGTACTGCCTGTCCCACATATTAAGGTCAAGGCCGCAAGGAAGGGAGGCGCGCGCCAGAAGAAAACAGTGATGTGCGCTCTTGTGGCGTGCACGCCGCGCGCTACAGCGGGCACAAGCCCCATTCATTTGAATGGGATTTGAGCATCCACGTTTTTTCCCTTACGTGGGGGGGGGGGGGGGGGGAGGGGGCTGGAACGGATCCTCTGCATAAGGGAAGGGACAACTGTATTGTGACCATGACTATGCCTATATCCTGAATAAGTGTGCAAACATTCTCAGCAATACATTTGTATATACCCAAATATTTTAATCTGTATAATATCTTAGCCAGTCTTGTGATTTTTTTTTTTCATCTGTTGTTTTTTATCATGGTTATTAATGGAATTGTCCAGAATCCAAGGATGTACTTCTACTGGATTCCACTGTTAATACTAGAGTTGATGCCCCCCCGTTCCCTACTGTAGCCTCACCCCATGCACTCTTATAAGACAGCTCAGTGCGGCTGTGAGCCCACAGAAGACTGGAGTAGGAGTGTGAAAGAAAGGAATTCCTGATTCTGCTGACAATGGATAGAGAAATACATCACTGGCTTAAGAAATACACAGAATCATAGAATTAGAAGAGACCACAAGGGCCATCCAGTCCAACCCCCTGCCATGCTGGAACTCAAAATCAAGGCATCACAGACAGATGGCCATCCAGCCTCTGTTTAAAAACCTCCAAAGGAGATTCCACCACACTCTGAGGGAGTGTTTCCCCTGTCTAACAGCTCTTACTGTCAGAAAGTTCCTCCTAATGTTTAGGTGAAATCTCTTTTCCTGTAGGTTGCATCCATTGTTCTGGGCCCTATTCTCTGTAGCAGCAGAAAACAAGCTCACTCCATTATGGTTTTTTGTTTTAGGATTTTAAAAATGTATTCTCTACAGATGTTTTACACTATCCAGAAATTTGATCTGACAAAAGGTAGTACAGATAAGTTTAAACTAAATAAACAGTTCAACAGTGGAATCTATTACCGCAAAACGTGGTTGTATCCACCAATACAAAAGAGAATTTGATAAATTTATGGTGCACACACTATGGCTTCTTGCATCATTCAGGGTCAGAGTCAACATGTCACTCCTTGAATATGGCTTTCTGGGAAAGAGTGGAAATGCCCTGATGACATGGGTTTTCTACAGACTTCTACTTGTCCAGTGTGGTAGTGGTGGTGGCATGTTGGACTAAATAGGCCTTTAGTCTTACTCATAAGGATATAGGCAGCAGGTTTGCACTGTGTCACACTTTTAGTCCATGTAACCTCCTTTAATCAACTCTGACTGGTTGAAAATGTCTAATATTTCAGGCAAAATTCTTTCCTAGCCCTACCTGGAGATCACTGATGGTTTCTCGCTTAAATTCTAATTATGCCCAGACCAGTTTAGCTTCCAAAATTGGATAAGGTGGGTGTGTTCAGGATAATAAAGATGGCAAACAATCCTCTTTTTAAGCTAAACTGATATTTTGATTGGCAGCATTATATGCACACATGCACACAGACACACCATTAATGGGAGTTCAGAAAACAGGCTCCTATCAGAATGTTGCGAACTGGAAGTCCAGTACCTCTTAACAGAAACTGGGAGATAGAGATGCTGCCAAGATTTGTGGCAGGGCTTGATTCCTTCAGGTTCATGCTTGTTGCATATATATGTCTTTGCTCAGAATTACATATTGACAATTATTATTTATTGCATGTAGAACCTAACTTTCCAGTAAGGGGCTCAAGGCAGATCCATGGTCACCCCCATTTTACATTCACAACAAACCTGTGAAATAAGTAAAAGTGAAAGACATTGAGGCTTAAGGGCACACATGAACTTCATGGCTGCATGCAGTGGTGGATGGTGCCGTCCAGGTCAGTGGGGTGGTGAAGTTACTCCAGATTTTATATAGATTTGTAGGAGCTACCCAAGGCAAAGAACCCATTTAGGAATGTGATTCAGCACCCTTTAAAGAGAATTCCTTTGAAGTCTGGACCAATGGTTCTTAACATGTGAGCTATAGACCCTCTAGGGGGCCACAGTATTCTCACAGAGGGCCCATGAAGTCTGCTCAGCCCACCTCCTCTCCTCAGAAGAGCAGCCATATGACAGGAGCCAAGGCAAAGGCTTGATGGGTCTGCACACTGCCATTCAACCCACTCTAGCTGCAAACAGCTGGGAAGAAGCAAGAGAAAAATCTTCCTTCCCTCTCTGGCACCTCTGAGGTAAAATTTAACAGATGCTGCAATTGTTAATGATTCAGTGTTCAAGTCCAGAATCTAATGATGATTCAATGTGTTGTTGTTGTTAGGGTTTTACATCTTGAGTTAAGTCAGGGGGAGGTGGAATCTGTGGCAACAAAATATATTTAAATGGTATCCCTAGTAAAGAAAAGGTTAGGAACCACTGGTCTAGATTAAAACCTGCAGCAGATTCCTTACCCTAACAGCATAAGAACCATTAGCCACACTGGCTGCATGGAACTATTAATGCTGGTTTTCCAAGTCCTAGTTCAGTACTTCAAGCATTAGACGACATCAACACTCAACACAATGCATACAGGTATTAACTTACGTGGGGTCATGCCACATCCATCATCCAAAAAGCACAACGTAAATCCTCCTTGTAGATTAACATTATCCACTATAAAAAAAACACAAAAGTACTTAATAAACAGCTGTTAATAAAAATTTTCAAGTCATAATTAAAGTGAAAATATTTGACAGGAACATGGAAGTCCCTTGTACCTAGCTCCTTTTTGCAGTAACTATGTTATGGAGTGACTGAATAATTTCACTCTTTCTGCTATGTAACTACAGTTACAGCAGTTTAGCCCCACTACTTTAATGCATTTTATTATGGTTAAGTCCCATTACATACTATGGCATAGTTAAATGGTGTCACTTATACAAAATGGCAAAATCAAGTTTTGCTTTCTGGAAGGTTTTCTTGGGGACGGGGGATATTTTCAAGCCATTGATGGTGGTATCCATGGATGCAGAATCTTTGGATATGGAGGATCGACTATAATCAGGTGCCATGTAAAAAAGAGTTTTTGATCATACGTACAGGAGACTCCAAAAGGCTGACATACACATAGAATCTATGCAGACACCACCCTGGTTCCTCCTGAGTGCTTTGGGCTACAATTCTCATCAGCTACAGTAATCATGAGCAATGATTCGGGAGATGAGCATGGCAACCCAAAACATCTGAGGTAGCCAGACTTGGGAAGGCATATGAAAATTAAAGAAGTAGTGAGTAACTACATTATTCCATTAGCCCACTCCTTATGTCAATATGTAGTCATATGAACACTTTTAAAATTCAGCAACATGTCACCCCCTAATTGTGGGCCTTCTGGATCCTGGGTTTTTGTAATAAAAACTCATTAATCTTGAAGTACCCTATGCACTATTCACAATTAGTTCACTATTAACTACATATCAAAGTGGCTCCATCCACATACAAAAGGGATGTATCAGCAAGCCTGGGAAATTCAAGGGTCTGTTAGAAGCACAAGAAATCATGTCCAGAGAAGGATGCCCCAAATGGTAAAAGGTCTGGAAACCATGCCCTATGAGAAGTGGCTTTAGGGAGATGTGTATTTAGCCTGGAGAAGAGAAGGTTAAGAGATGACATGATAGCCATGTTTAAATATTTGAAAAGATGTCATATTGAGAATGGAACAAGCTTGTTTCTGCTGAACGTTTCAGAACAATGGATTCAAGCTACAAGAAGAGATTCCACCTCAACACTAGGAAGAACTTCCTGACCGGAAGATCTGTTTGACAGTGAAACATGCTGCCTCAGAGCGTGGTGGAGTCTCCTTCTTTGGAGAATTTTAAATAGTGGTTGAATGGCCATATGTCAGGGGTGTTTTGATTGTGTATTCCTGTATGGCCAGGGGTTTGCAATAAAACAGTGGTAGTCGCATCATTTTAGAATCATTAATAACAAAGGATAGCCACTTTACAGAGCTAATGAACAGCAAACTGCTGTGTTAGATGCAAGCAGCCAATGGACACTTGAAGATTTGTACAATTTGCATGCATGGAAATGGGCCAAAGCCGTGACTAATTTCTTTTAACAGGGATTGTATTACAGAACTCTCCATATGCCACTGTTTTCACCTACACTGACAGGTTCATTGCCATATAAGACAGAAAAACCAGTGACTTCTATTCAGGTGTATTTCTCCACAGACTTTAACAGAAAGGTCAAAATTTGCTTATGTCACAGCTATCTTAAATTTGCCCAAGGAACATTTTCACACAGGAATAAATATTCAATTTGTTTTCAAAGTAAATAGACAAATGAGATAATTAATATACACAAGCAAAGATGCTTTCAAAACACTATTTAAATAGAACTCACCAGTAAGTATGTCCAATCTGGTTGCACCAGCATCCCTAAAACATATTGTTTAACACAAGTATAGACAAAAATAAAACACTGTAAAATTAGCACAAGCAAATAAATACAGAATGAATTCTCACTAATGACTAAGAAGATTTCACTTCACAATACATATAAATATAAGTATAAAGTATTCATAAGTCACTTTAGTGCAGAAGTGAGAATCATGTAGCCCTGCAGATATTGTTGGATTGCCTCTCCTAGCAGTCTTCATTGCTGACTACACAGACTAGAGTTGTTGTGAATTGTAGTTCAACTACATCTGGAGATCTCCATGATTCTTACCCAAATTTACTGTAATATCAACTCACCCAAGACTAGCTTCAATGTTTAAGGTAATACAAAGATGAACACGCCAATGGGACAAAAATCAAGTCATTGCAAATAGACAGACAGACAGACAGACTCTAATATGGTATTTTGCATATCTAATTTTCTCCATCTCCAAGGTCACTTTGTTCCAATATAATGTACTAATAAGCAAGTCAATGCAACATGCTTCAATACAACATACCAGGCTTTAGTGTTAGCACCAGTTACAACACAACACTGGTAATACAGTTACAATGAGCTATGTGTGGAAAGCCAGGTTCTGGGCCAATTGGGGGAAATGTGTGACTCCACAGATTGCAGCTCACACCATCCTTAGCCAGAATAGCCACATCTGGAGGGCCATACATTCCTCAGCCCTTCATTTAGGCCCATCATGGCAAACCCATGGCACACATGCTGGTTCTAGCACGCAGCTTGGTCCGCCAGGGCATGGCAGCCACCTGTGGAAGAGAAGGGGTCGGGGTATGAGTGCTTGAGCGTGGCCCGGCTCCTTGTCTTGGGCCAGTTTGCCCTGGGACAACGGAGCCGCAAGGAGCCGGCCAGCAGCGCCAGCATTCTGGATGAAAATCCCACCCTTGTGATTGGGGTTCTGCGAACTGTAGTTTGTTGCTGTGTGCCAAGTTGTTTCCAACATATGACAATCTTAAGGCAAACTTATCATGGTGGTTACTTGTCAAGGTTTGTCCAGAGGAAGTTTGTGGCAAGGGAGCATGGAGAGGAGGAAGAGGAAGGTAGGAAGAGGAGGGAACTGGCACTGGCACCAGGGTGGTTACTAGCAGATATACGTATGTCATTTTTTGATTGTTGTTGTGTGCCTTCAAGTCGTTCCAGTTATGCCCAATGTCCCCATTCCCCCAGGCTCCCTCCCTCCCTCTCCTGGTGGCCAGTCCTTCTCCTTGGTACCTGTGAGTGGGTAAGTGCCAAGGCCATTTGTTCTCCTCTTCTGTTCTCCCCAGCCCATGCCTTTTGCACCCCCCACTGCACAATAACCCCCCCATGGTGTGGACTGGGCCAGAGAGGGTCCTGCTGCTGGTGCTGGTGGGCTGCTGGTGTTTCTTTTCCACCTCCGCCTCTGCGGCCGGAGGGGGGGACTCCTTCAGCCCCTCCGGTGCCCCTCTGGTCCAGGAAAAGGCAGAGACAACCAGGAGAACATCTTTTCCCAGGTAGGCACTCGCAGGGCGGGAAAGGGGAGCTCCCCTCGGCTCCCTCGCCTTTTCCTCCTAGAGGATGTTTCCAGGGCTCTCTGGCCAAGGCGCTTCTCGGGGGTCTTGGCTGCTGGGGGTCTCCAAGCCCCCACCGAGCTGTGGCAGTCCCAAGGCAAGGGCTTCTTTGGCAAGGATGGGCCGGAGAGGGGGTTTGTCCTTGCCTCCACCTAAGGCTAAGAGAGTGTCATTTGGTGCTCAAGGCCTCGGTGGCTGAACAGTGATTCGAACTATGGTTCCCAGAGCTAAAGGCTGGCTACCTCTGCGCCCCAGTCTGGCTCCCTTCAGGGCACGATCTAATGGAGGGGGGACTCCTCTGGGAGAGACATGTGAGTCCAATGGGGCTCCCCTGTGGGGAAAGGGACTTTTGCTCAGCCTGCCTGGGCCTCATAGCTTAGGGCTCCAGGTTCCTTCAGAGTAGCTGGGGGTCCCAGGGTTTTTTTTTTTTTATTTTTTTTTTTTTTTTTTTTAACTTTTTTTTGGCAAGATTGCTTCAGAAGAGGTTTGCCATTGTCTTCCTTTGAGGCTGACAGAGTGTGACTCCTTGTTTCCAAATTATGGTGTCTTTAAAGTGAACCTATCCTGGGCTTTTTTTGGCAATGTTTGTTCAGAGAGGATTTTCGCTATTGCTTTCCCCTAAGGTTCAGAGTGACTTGCCCAAGTGGGTTTCATGACCTGAGGCTGAGAGAGTGTGCCTTGGGGGTGTATGGTGCCTTCAAGTTGTTCCTGGAGACCCTAAGGAGAAACTACCACGGAGTTACCTTCACAAGATTTACTATCGGCAGGAAAGAGGCTCAGAGCTGAGTTTTTAAAACCCGGTGGGTGGAAGGGCTGTAGACGCCATTGCCAGATGGGAGGCTTGTGACTTGGGTATGAATTCAGAGAACAAGCCCTGTTAGTCTGGAATATTAGCTAAAAACACTCCTAGAAATGTCAGTTCATGCTTAGCCATGCTCAAAATGGAGAACGTTACAAAATAAATGTTGAAAAACACTTCTATAAATATAAATCTATACTTTTTAGCCTTGGTAAAAATGGAGGACATTTAAGAAAACCTCAGGGTATGACAAAATAAAAGCTAAAAACATTAATATATAAATGTAAATTCATGCTTCTTAGCCACTGGGGGGGACATTCAAGAAAAATGGAAGATATGACAACATAAAAGCTAAAACCAGTCAGAAATATAAATTCAGTTCATCAGGTTTATTTACACCTATATTAAATGTAGTTGTTGTGCCTTCAGGTTTTCAAGATTTGTTCAGAAGGGATTTCTGCCGTTGCCATCATTTGAGGCTGAGACTGTGTGACTTGCACAAGGTCACCCAGTTGGTTTCATGGCTGAGCTGGGAATGGAACCCAGGCCTCCAGAGTCATAATCCAACATTCAAACCATTAAACCATGCTGGTTCTCACTTTATTGTGTACGCAGTTGTATTTTTTTTGATGAATGCTAAGATGTCTTGTTGGCTTGCAATATACTTGCAGAACTGAGGATGATACAGACTTAAAATTGTAATTTACTAGCCACAAATTCTTGACTGAGTCTATAAATTTTTTATTATATTAATATTTTTTATATTTAAATCATTCCTTTCATTTGTCCATTGTGCTGAAAGTAAGGAAAAAAACCTACTTAACGTTTGCAGTGTCCTCAAGGAGCTCACTGCCTAACATGGTTGCTGTCATTCTCCCCTCTCAGAAACAAACACACCCTGATCTCTGGGTGTGAGGCTTATCTGCTGCTGCTGCTGCTCCAAGGAAAACAGGAACTGCCCAGGAAGGATTTGTAAAGGTCCTCCATTTTGAGCATGGCTGAGAAGCATGGATTTATATCTATATGGGTGTTTCTAGCTCAGGGCTACCAGACGTGGTCCTCCTCCTTTTCAGGACCTGGCCTCCATTTCAATCTCCTGTCCATGAAGGATTCCAAAAAGTCCTCCATTTTGAGCAGTGGTGAGGATGGATTTAATATTTCTATGAGTGATTTGTTTTGTTTTGTTTTTATTTTAAGCTTTTATTTGGTCAGGTCCTCCATATTTTCCTTGTGTGTTTTGCCCCTAGAAGTCCTGCCTCTGGAAGTGTCACCCCCAGCACCTGGTGACTTCTGGTGGTGGACCGCCACTATATTTGGGCTGTCGAGGTCTAAAAGGTTCGCCATCACTGATCTAGGCTTTGAAACTCGAGAACATCAAAGATTCCATTAGTTTTGTGTCATCTGCAGACCTAATAAAGATTTTGTCCATCTCATTATCTAATCAAAACATTGAAGGCCTTAGTGGGGTGTAGTGTTCTGAATGTTGGACTACAACTCTAGAAATCAGGGTTCAATTCCCCACTTGGCCATGGAAACCCACTGGGTGACCTTGATGAGTCACACACTCTTAGCCCAGAAAACCCCGATAGGTTTCCACTTAGAGATGTCATAAGTTGGAAATAACTTGAAGGCACACAACTATTACAACAATGGCCCTGGATCAGAACCGTGAAGCACTCAACGAGTCTTCCTTCCAATTCAAGTGCAGGTGTCATAGGAAAGTGGATTTTCTTGTCTTGATGTCTTCCATGCATCCTGGAAAGCAACTCCCATAATCTCTGTCTCATCTTGAATGGGGAGAATGGGAGTTGTGGCCTTTGGAGAGGCTGCAGCAGAGACATTACAAAAAAACATATCTTATCCCCAACCAGATACAGTTGCGTTTCAGATTGTAAATTGGTTTTATCACATTGTAATTTTTGCTACTGCCGCCAGGCAACTGCAACCAGCATGCAGCCCAGCCGATTTTCAAACAAGGAAAGCTCCCGCCTAAGCAGGCTCAGCGCAGCTGGGACCCGGGCTACATGTGGGTTGCAGTCGCCTGTCAGCAGTGGCAGTGTTTTGAGTGTGATAAAAAAAACACTTGCAATCCAAAACATAACTGTATCCCATCGGGAATAAGACAATTTTTTTGTAATGTGATAATCTCCCTAGATGGATTTAGCCACAAAGCACTCTCCAGTCCACAAAGTTCTGTAACTTCTATTAAATCTAATTCATAAATGGGGTAATGCTTACCGGGAATTGTCAATCAGTTCAGCCACGGCTCCAAACAGGAAGTCGTGTGTTGTGCTAGAAAGAAAACAGGGACATACTAAGGCCATTTTGAAAGACAAAGTCAAAAATCGTAACAGAAGTAAACAATTTTAAGCACTAGTCTGTGTTTGTGAGATACACATCCTCTTTGTAATTACAGAATGTGAATTGATCTAGATGTGCTTTAAGGCATGGTTAGGATTCTTGTGGCTCTCCAGATTTTGACTAAGGTCCAAAATACACTGTAGAAACAATCTCGTAAGAGACCGCTTTAACTGCCCTGACTAAGTGCTAGGGAATCTTAAGAATTGTAGTTAATTGTAGCACCAGAGCAATCTGACAGAGATATTTACAGTTTCCAGAATTCCCTAGCATGGAGACATGACAGTTAAAGTGGTCTCAAACTGGATTATTTCTGCAGTGTGTTTTGGACCCCCATCCCAGCAGCCTTAGCTAGTATAACCAAGGATGAGGACAGCTGGTAATTCCAGCCCAACAACGTAAGGGAAGCCCAGGAATCCCACTCTTGTTTTAAGGTGCTTTTGTCCGCAGCCTGGAAAAAAATTACCCCTTTGGATGCCCTCCAATTCAAACAGACTTTCAAGTTCTGGTTTCACACACTATAAGCGAGTGGATACTAATTTACCACTTACCAGCGATTGTTACTGCTGAACAAGACCCTTGATAGCAATAGGCTGGAGCCTCCTGCAGTCCAGTCTTAGGTCAAAAACACACTGCAGAAATAATCCAGTTTCAGCCACTTGAAATTCCCCGGCTCAGTGCCAGGGAATCCTGGGAATTGTAGTTCCTTGTGGCACCAGAGCTGTCTGACAGAGAAGGCTATGTCCCACAAAACCACCGTTCCCTAGCCTTAAGCCAGAGCAGTTCAAGTGTCACAGAATGATAGAGTTGGAAGAGACCGCAAGGGCCATCCAGTCCAACCCCATTCTGCCATGCAGGAAATCTCAATCAAAGCATCCTCGACAGATGGCCATCCAGCCTCTGCTTAAAGACCTCTAAGGAAGGAGACTCCGTCAAACTGGATTATTTCTGTGGTGAGATTTGCACTTTAGGAGACTATCACATCGGAAAAAAGAGACGGGAACATAAGTGATATGCTCCCGCCAATATTGCGCGATAATATGATGATTATCACACGACATAAAGAGGAATTCTAGTGCCGGTTTTTATTCATGGAAAATCCCCACGAATAAAAAGTGGTGCTAGAATTCCTCTTTATTCACTGGATAATCGCGATGTTGTGAGACATCGTGTGATAATGATTGCATTATTGCACGATATTGACAGACACATACCTCTATGCTCCTGTCTTTTTTGCCAGTGTTCTGGATCCAAAGTCAATGGCTATAGGATTGCAGCCCCTGCCTGCTTCACACCGCCACCCCTGGCTTCAGTATTTGGCTTTTCCATCCAAACTCTTCCATCAGTCTGTTGTTGTGTTTTTCCTGATCGGGACACCCAGTTTTCCCATGCTGTTTAAGATGAAACAAACAGGCAATGCTGGGACCAGCCCAGTAACAAAACCACTGATGGAAGAGTTTGAATGGGAAAACAAAACATATGCACTGGAGAAGTAATCCGTTTTGACTTCGCTTTAACTGCCATGGCTCAGTGCTATGGAATTCTGGGAACCGTAGGATGCCATGGCCCCAGATCCTTTCCTTTGATTCGAACCTTGTTCTCCAGTCATAGTCCAATGCTGAAACCTCTATGCCACACTGGGCATATGCCATGGAAACAATGCAGTTTTGGCACCTCTTTAGCTGCCATGGCTCCATCCTGGGAGGAGGGCCTTGTAAAACTATAAATCCCAGGATGCCACCGGATGCTTAAACCTGCATCAAAAGGCATTATGATTTCTTACAATGTAGTTAATGATCCTCAAACTCTGGCCCTTCAGGTGTTTTGGGACTTCAGCTGCCAGAAGCCCCAGCCAGATTGGCCAACAGTCAGGAACTCTGGGAACTGAAGTCCAAAACCTCTGGAGGACTTAGGTTTGGGAAACATTGATCCCCAAACTCTGGCTGCATCCACACTGGAAAAACAACCCGGTTTGGAAGCGCTTTAGGTCTTGGTCTGGCTCATGGCTATGGAATTCTGGGAGTTGGAGTTTGTTGTGGGGCACAACAAACTCCAACTCCCAGAATTCCATAGCAAGAAGGCAGACAAAGAGTTAAAGCGCTTATTTCTCCAATGTGGACGCAGCCTGGAATCTAGAAACCAGACGCGTGGCCAAAGGAGCCACTACTTCCATGTCTGTCCCTGAGGCTCCCTGAGGCGGCCCCACTCACGAGTTGGCGTGGAGGTACTCCAGGCGCAGCTCTGCCCGGCAAAGGGAGCCATAGGGCTGCTGGGACTCCTCAGACATCATCCCTCTGCCTCGCCCGCCTCAGGGGCCCAAGGCCCAGAAGCCACGCTCTCTCTCTCTCTCTCTCTCAATCCTCGCTGCGGAGGCCGCATGCCCCAGTCCCGCTGCGCCCCCTAGCGGCCGCGAGAGCGAAGTGGCGGCGCGAGCGAGGCGGGAAACGGCCGTTGGGACGGTGGAACGCCCCGCCCCTAGATATATCTCCCACTGATAAAACCCACTGAGATATATATATACGTAGTGGCAGTCTAACACTCAAACCCCTAAGCCACACTGGATATATATATATATATATATATATATGTGTGTGTGTGTGTGTGTGTAAAAATTTAAAAAAACAATATATATATATATATATATATATATATAGAGAGAGAGAGAGAGAGAGAGAGAGAGAGAGAGTTGGGGTAGGGGGTTTGCCATGGCCATCCTTTGAGGCTGAGAGTGTGTGACTTGCCCATATATTACTTCTGAGAGCCATGGCCTACCTCAACAACATATATAATATAGTTGTTGGGGTAGGAGGTTTTCCATGGCTCTCAGAAGTACAGTGGGAATGATCTTCTTATCTGCTGGGGTTTGGTTCCAGATTCAGAATCCCCCGTTGGTAACAAAACCCTACGATGGTCAAGTCCCATTAAATATAATGGTAGAGCAAAATGGTGTCCCTTATATAAAATGGAAAATCAAGGTTTGCTATTTGGAATTTATACTTTTTTGGAATATTTTCAAACTGTGGATGCTTGAATCCGTGGATAAAAAAAAATCTGTGGAGAAGGAAGGCTGACTGTAACAGACCACAGAGACATACCTATAGATACAGTATAAGTCTGTGTGTGTGTGTGTGTGTGTGTGTGTATCACCTAGTGGTTTTTTCATGCTTGAGCCAGGATTCAAACCCTGGCCTCCAGAGTCCTCAAACCACTACACCAGACTGGCTTTCAGAATACAGTTGGCCCTGCTTACCCACAGATTTTTTTATCCACGGATTCAAGCATCCACGGCTTGAAAATGCTGAAAAAATGTATAAATTCCAAATATCAAATCTTGATTTTGCCATTTGATATAAGGAAAACCATTTTGCTATGCCATTATATTTAATCGCACTTGAGCATCCACAGATTTTGTTATCCACGGGGCATCCTGGAACCAAACCCCGCAGTGGCTTCGGATCAGAGCTGCAATACCCTCCGTCTGATAAGGGCCATTGCTGCCACTACAGACTTGCCTTAATCCAAGCTCTCAGATAGTATTTCCAGAAGCCCAAAGTGTATAAATACAAAAACTATTTTTGTTTATGGAAGTGAATCACAGCATAGCAGATTAATTATTAATTACATTGAAAATACCACATACCTTTTCTCATACTCCTCTCAAGCTAACTCAGACCAACCATACCCACCCCCTGACCAAAACTCTCTTCCCTCACTCCAACTCTAACAAAAACTACCTTGTGTAGCACCAAACTTTTGTGTAACGGAGCTCCCAACTGTCATTCACCAGCCTTATGCAAATCCTTACCTTATTTTCTAATATACACTCGATACCATATTTTATGGTATTTAAGCCATATTTTCCATACAAATCCATGACATCACTGGGGAAATATGAGAATATGTCACTGTATTCTCCATCATCGTGTACGGATGTGAGAGCTGGACAGTGAATACAGCGGATAGGAAGAAAATCAACTCATTTGAGCTGTGGTGCTGGGGAAGAGTGATGAGAATATCGTGGATGGCCAAAAAAACACATGGATCCTTGAACAGATCTAGGCTGAATCCTCCTTGGAAGCCAAGATGATCAAACTGAGGCTGCCATACTTTGGCCACATCATAAGAAGGCATGACTCATTGGAAAAGACAATGATGCTAGGAAAAGTGGAGGGAAATAGAAAGAGAGGAAGACTACAAGCTAGATGGATGGACTCTATTAAGGAGGTCACAAGTATGAATTTGCAGGACCTAAGCAGAGCAGTGGAGGACAGGGGGGCTTGGAGACGTCTCATCCATAGGGTCACCATGAGTCAAGGATGATTCGAAGGCAGTTTACTACAGATGTCCCTATGCATGTGTGTATGCATGCGTGTGTATATGTGTCTACACACAAGCTGTCTTGAGTATCTTTTTATTTTTTTAATGGAAAAGTGGTGTATTGATTAATTAATTAATTCAATCCTGAAAATGCTTATTCACTTGTCCTCTCTGTGCTCAGACCCATTGTGTCACCTCTTCACTCACATAGCCAAAAATGGGAGTATATTTTATATTTTGCATTAGCGCAGCTTAGCGTATTAAGCATCTGTTCTTTGGGAGAAAAACATTTCTGGCAAGTATCAAAACGTCCTTGTCAAAAGTCCAAAGGGTAGAAAGAGGTCGATGAAACATGTCTATGCAATGGTGGACTGTGCCCTCTGCCTGCAACTTGGATGTAGTAAATCATTTATGAAGCAAAGAGAATATAAAGTACAGAAAGCAACCAATTTTTGCAGCTGTACTGTGCAACATTTCCCCACAGAATACACACCATGACTATGACAACATTCCACCTGGTTATGTGTGCTGTGTTACTGAAAGGTAAGCTTTTAGAGGCCTATTTAACTAAATACATTTGCTATTAAATATAAACACACAGCTTCTCAGTTAAATCATTTCTGTCAAGTAGACTGCCCAAATCTATGACTGGACATATGATTGCTTGATGCAATTTCAATGGGGTGCATTTAATTGTCTACTGAATCTAGAGTTTAGGGAAGTTACCTTTTTGGATTACCATTCTCAGAATGCCTCAACCAGCTGGGAGATACTAGGAATATCAGTTCAAAAAAGAAAGGAAGGAAGAAAGGAAAGAATTGTCACTCAAAAAAAGGGCAAAAGAATCTTGCTACAAAGCAGAGTTTCGTGCAGCATTCATTGTATTATTTGGTAAGGCTTTTTCTTTTCACTGAAACACTTTTGTAGTAAGAGTGAAAAAGCTTTATCAAGCTCTTCTTCATGTTGTACCCAACAACCAGTGATGGCGAACCTATGGCACGTGTGACAGAGGTGGCACTCAAAGCCCTCTCTGTGGGCACATGTGCTGTCACCCCAGCACAGAGTTTGCCAGGGTTTGTTACTAGAAAGCCAGAGGGACGTGGCACTTTGCAATAAATAAGTGGGTTTTGGATTGCAGTTTGGGCACTTGGCTTCTAAAAGGTTCGTCATCACTGATTAGACCTTGCATGTGTTCATAGGAGTTTATCACATGGGGGAAATCCTGTGAAAAAACGGGATTTAAAAGGTAGAAAAAACCCACAAAAGCAGGTTGATTTTCACACATTTCATTGTTAAACCTGTGTTAACCCAAACAGAAAGTAAACAAAAGCTGCTCCTTTTTACTTTTGGGATTTTCCAAAAGTAAAAAAGAGTGGCTTTTGTCTACTTTCCCCTCCACTTTCTGTTCAGGTTAACATTAGTTTAACAATGATATTGTGTTAAAATAAACCTGCTTTTGCAGGTTTTTCCAATTTAAACTTCCATTTTTGCAGAGGATTTGCCCTGTGTGATAGACTCCATAGACTGAGCCTCATCAGTTCTAATATTTGACAGGAGAGCAATTCCATCAGGGCAGACAAATGCCCTTCTCTTATAGTGTGACTGTTTCATTCTTTCCTTTCAGTCAGGTTTAGCTATTCATTCTGCTACCGTTTTCTTGTGAAATACTGTACTTAGTTTTTCACACAGTTTATACTGCAGGAATTAGCCTGAGTTAGTCACGGGATGATCATACATTGCAGGAGCAAGACTAACTTGATAGTAACAGCTGAAATCCATCCATCTGCGTAGAAATAGGTTCTAGGTGGTGTGTTTCACTTGTTATTCAGTTCTAGTTTTCACAAACACTTAAGTCGGGTTTGTTAACCAGTGATCAAAATGTTGTTGTGTCATTTTCAACTATAGGGACACTAAGGTAAATACTTCATGGGGTTTTCTTGGTCAGATTTGTTTTGAAGGGATTTGCCATTGCCTTCCTCTGAGGCTGAGAGAGTGTGATTTGCCCTAGGTCATCCAGTGGGTTTCTATGGCAGAGTGGAGGTTTGAACCCTGGGCCCAGAGAGACCTAATGCATCTCTCAAGTACTGAAATCTCTAGCAATTTCTGAACACATTTGGCCACTCCAGAGGAGCCCTCAGATGAATAAATAAAGCAACTCAGATTGCCTATATATTGGAGTGACTTGCCTTTCTTGTAATACATGATTTTTATAATGCATTACTTTCTGTTAGGTTTAATGGCATGCTTTGAAACACCCGTGGCTTGCCAAACTGTAATTTTAAACATATCCGTGGATAGAACCTAACAATTTACTATCACATGAGAGGACATTTAGGATATATAACAATAGCTGCTTGTTAAACATGTTTGGAATTTGCATAGTCTATAAATCTTTGATTCCAGTTATTTGCCTTTCAGGGATCCTGGGACTACCGTTTGCTTCTGAAGAAGAAGCCAATCAGTTTTTAGGACTAAAGAGACAAACACCTTATCTGGACTATTGGCAACTAACTAGCAGCCAGAATACCTTGGCTGAACAGGTATTGATCGTTTTAAGATCCCATACTAAAGCTTTCAAATAACTAGTGTGGTTTGGAAGGCAGAAGATACATCTTTCTTTGCCAGAAATATTGGAATGATAATTGCAAACCTCTGAAAAGTTATTATTTTTTGGACTAGAACTTTTAGAACAGCAGTTCTCAACCTGTGGGTCGTGATCCCTTTGGGGGTTGAACAACCCTTTCATAGGGGTTGCCTAAGACCACTGGAAAACACATATTAATGAGGAAGTATAGGTTAATGTTATGGTTAGGGGTCACCACAACATGAGGAACTGCATTGAAAGGTCACGGCCTTAGTAAGGTTGAGAACCACTGTTCTAGAATCTCTAAGCCAAATTGGCCAGTGGTTATTATGGCTGGAGGATTTTGGGATTTTTAGTTTAACACAGTATTGTTTTAAAGATCTGGAAAATAGTAAGTAAGGGGCTTCTCCCCATTTGTAAGAGCATTTTCTGTGTTCTAAATACTTGAAATTAGCTAGCAATTTACCTACCAGATGAATGAAACAAGTCTTAAAAAGCAGTTGCATCATTAAAGAAACAATGCAAATAGTCATTTGACTGGATATTCTAAATAATAATAACAGATAACTTCATGTGTCAGTTCTTTAAGCACCCCAAATGGCACATCTGTGAACAACAGCAGGTTTCAGAAATTAAGGGGCAAAACAGATGGCTCCATCATCACCCCTGAGATAGCTGAATTTGGGCTGCGGAAACTGCATGGCATGGCCCCAATCCAGCCAGCTTCCACCCCAAATAGGAGTGGGAAAAGTCACTTCCTATTTGGGGCAGAAAAAAACTGCCCATTCGGCTCTTTTGCCGGCTTTTCGCCAGCTCTGGGGCAAGTGGCGTCTGAACACCATGCTCCCAAGTCACCCAGAAGCCAGCATATAATCTCTGACACGGCTTCCAAATGACTCGGGGGCGAGGTGTGCCTAAACACCATGCCCCCAAGCCGGCTAGAAGCCAGCTTTACCGAGCCATCATGGCAAGAAAAGTAGCCACAATGTGATTTTTAATATGAAATATGTGTCTTCTATGGATTAGTCATGAGTTAGGACCTTATCGCACACACAATTTTAAATGTTCTGGGGATGGAAGGAGGACGCTCATGTGCGCGCACGTGCTGCAGAAAACGGAGTTTATCACACACAAATGCGCCCTTCAAGAGGCCCTGTTCCATCCCCGGTGCACACCCGTTCGCGTCCAATCCTGACGAGCATGATTTTTTGCTGATGGAAGGTAATCCGTCAGGCAAAAATCATGCCCGTCAGGACTGGACGCGAATGGGTGCGCGCCAGGGGATGGAACAGGGGCTCTTGGAGGACATCTTTGTCTTTGTGTGCGGTAAACTCCGTTTTCTGCAGAGTGCGTGCGCACACGAGCATCCTCCTTCAGTCCCCAAAACATTGAAAATTGTGAGTGCGATAAGGTCATCTGACTTGCCCAAGACAACCCAATGCTCTCCATGGTTGTGTGGGAAGTCAGACCCCGTTTTTCTGCAGTCCCAGTCCAGAAAACATTCAAACTACTACACCACACTGGTTGTCACTTACTGCTTTTAGCTGCTGCTATAAAAATATACTTTTTGACTACTCTTGCGGGGAGGGAATTATTTATAAATGTTGTACCGAATAGGTTTCCTGGCTAAACAAATGCACACTGTGTTCTAAATAGGTTAGTGAAACCTGGACTGCACTGAAGAGATCAGCACAGCATTACATGGATTTGCGATTGTTTACATTTGATACTGACTACAGCCAGGTAACTTACATTTAAAGACTGACTCTTCCAGGGATGCAGCAGGGGATTCTTCCAAGGATGTACCTAGGGTAAAAGGTTAAAATGCTCCCTGATCCTCTGCTGCTGTCACTACTGCCCAGGAAGGCCTGCTTTTTTAAAACAAAACAAAACAAAAAACAGACATTATAGCTACTCCTCATCTATGAACATGCACACTCTTCTGCGCCTTCACAGCATGGACAGAAGAGGACAGAAAGATGGCACCAGAGATGCCAGAGTAAAAACTGGAGAAGGCTTCTGTCCTGTGGTATTTCAACAAGTGTTGCATGACAAGCAACACCTATTGAAATTTCCTCTTCTTTACAGCCATTAAAGGTGTAGAAGCCACCTCTAGTTTTTCAGTGTGGCAACACTTAATTGGCATCAATAGTTGTGCCAGTTCTAATAGTCCTCACATGCCATTGAGAGAGATGAATGATATCCTTTCTTGGTGTTGCTACCACCACATTCCAACACCCATTTCAGTCTAGTTTCAGATCAGAGAACAGAACTGAATTGACCTCAGTCACTCTGACTGAAATCTTACTCTGGGTGAAAGGTGTGTGTGTGTGTAGGGGTACTATCATTTTAATCTTTCTGGATCTGTCAGCAGATTTTGATACAATTGATCATGATATCTTTCTGGATGGGCTCTATTAGATAAGAAGGCATTGCATTCTAGGAGTTTATTGTATTGGCTTTGTTCCCTCGATAGATGTGGGATATAACTTTAAGAAGGCGGATCTTATCACATTTCCCCATCACTGGGGAGTATGCAGCCCATATACAACCACCGCATCTTTTCAAGGACAGGAAAATCCCATGGGCTGCTTACTCCCCAGTGACAGGGAAATGCGATTATTTATTTATTTATTTATTTCCCGCTCTTCAGCCAAAAGGCTATCAGAGTGTCTTACAAACCGTTAATTAGACATTTCCTTACCCTCAGGCTTACAATCTAAAAAGACAAGACACAAAAGGAGAAGGGAATGGCAGTGGGGAAGGGGGAAAGTCCAGCAGATCTTCTCTCCCTTGGAGGTCTGGACCACGGCAGATGGATTGGAGCAAGGGCCCTTCTTCTTGCTCTGATTAGGCCAGATGGAGCTGGCCTGTCCTTCTCTCCCTCTGGATGATGGAAGGCCTTCTTCTTTCCAGGCAAGGCCTGATGGAGCTGGCTTGTCTTTCTCTCCCTCTGAAGATCCACCTTCTTTAAGCTACACCCCACATCTATCATGGGAGCAAAGCCAATGCAATAAACTCCACAGTGTTTCCATTTCTGTCTGCAAGGAGTAGTATTAAGGCAGTGGTACTCAAACGTTTTACCCTTAGGACCCCTCCTTTACACCTATATGTGGACATTGC
Source organism: Sceloporus undulatus (assembly GCF_019175285.1). Classification (NCBI taxonomy): domain Eukaryota; kingdom Metazoa; phylum Chordata; class Lepidosauria; order Squamata; family Phrynosomatidae; genus Sceloporus; species Sceloporus undulatus. The sequence goes on along the minus strand of NW_024802935.1, from coordinate 4,270,563 downwards.
TCCCCCCCCCCAACTCAGCATAGTATATGAATAAAAATATTTTGATTATTTGGTGTGCGTATTTTCATTCGCATATTCATGTATATTCATATTTTAACAGTTTTATAAGGAAACAATATCACTGAAACTAGAACAATTTTGTTTAAATAAATTCATTATTTAACTCAAAGCATGTGTAAAATTTACACATAAAAATGCTTGGAAAGAGGAGGAGGAGGAGGAGGAGGAGGGATCAGAGCCTCCATGTCTCACACACCCCTTGCGCAACTCTTGTGCACCTCCTGGGGCTCCCACCCCACCATTTGAGAGCCACTGCATTAGGGGTTCATGTTCAGCCTCACAACCATTAAGCTGTAGGGTGCCACAGGGCTCCAGTTTGTCGACATTATCCAACATCTATACGAAGCTGCAGGAGGAGCTCATGAGGGGTAATTCCCAGCTCTGCTTCTCCTTGTCATCAGAGTCCACTCAGGCTGTACAAGTGCTGGATCTGTGCATGAATCCTACAATGGGCAGGATAAGGACCAATAAAGTGAAGCTGAAAACCAGTAGGATAGAGGTGCTGCTCAAGTCCAGGAACTGGATAAGCAACCTACCCTGGATGGAGCAGAGACAGTTCTAATTACCCTTCTGTTATCCCACTTTTAAGCTGCTTTTAAAATATCCAAGTTTCTTTCTTCTCCTCCTATTTCCCCTATGTCCTGAGCTTACAAAGGGGGAATCTTGCCTTTTCCAATAGGTTCAGAGCAAACTGCTGCAGCCTCTCCTGGATTGTCTGTCCTTCCTTATTAATAACTTTTGTCATCTTGACCAGTTGACATTGCTTGATTAGTTTTCATCTGTGAAATGTTGGCGGCTAAGTGGCCAGCAGAAATGAAACTTCAGTTTTATGTATCTGACACTATTTTGGCTCTTACTGGATCATGGTAACTTTATGCAGCTTTAAAATAAAAAAATGAAAAAAAAAGCATACAGAGCCCTTCAGCCATGTCATTCCACATTGTAAGAGAAGGATTCTGACCACAGTAATTATTCTATTCACAGGAACCACATTAGCTCTTATATGGATATGTTACACCAATCTGAAGCAGGTCTTCAGCGGCAAAGAAGGCAACATCATATACAGAGACTTCCAACAGAAACTGAACCTTGTCCAGACACTTCTTATATCTGTTGAGCACTTCCTGGAATATTAGTACCGCAGGCAAAGAGTGTTATCTAATAGACATCCAGCATCCATTAGCCTCCACAGAAATATATCTATCCTGCCTCAAATAATAACAAAGACACAAGATGCTGGAAAGTTGTCCAAGCCCTTCTAGAAGTGATAGGACCTTCCCCAAGAGAACAAAGCTTCTCTAGCACTTTTGTTTCTTCATGGTACAACCCTGTATTCTGTATCCCAAGGTTGCACAAATTACAAGATTCATTTAGCCTTCGACTGCTTCCTGTGCTGTTCCCAAAAGTGGAGAGACTTTGCACCCTTTTTTCCCCCCTGAAGACCAGTTGTTTGTGGCTTCCCAAGTCCCTGCATTCTGGTTAACAGTGAAAGTAGAAACTTGATCCCCTTCCCTAATTATAATCAATAGAGAAAGATATTAATATTTGTAGATTGGGTCCCCAAGTACAGCCATACTACAGAGTCTTGACCGTTGAGAAACAACCTTGAGCAGGGGAACTGAGAAAGATACAGTTAAAGCTGCAGGACTGTTGAAGACTGCAGTTCTCAGTATGAGATGTATCCCTTTTAATACATTTTATGTACAAAGGCTGACTAAAGAGAAATAAATGCTCTATTGTTGATTGTTAAAATGAAGTCATGGGAATCCCAATAATGTACATGCAAATTTCTAGTCATCTATAATGTCTCCTTGCTAACTTATAAATGTTGGAAACCTATCAGTAAAGTTGCTCTTTCTCTGCTCTCACAGACTGCCGGGCTGTTCTGTTTGGGAGGGGAGAGGAGTCCCTTGATCAAGGATAACTTTCTTTCATACAGATTCAGGATTGACCCACAGTCCATGTACAGTGGTACCTCGGGTTACGAAATTAATTCGTTCCGCGGCTAATTTCGTAACCCGAAAAACCTTCGTAACCTGAATTGCCATAGGCGCTAATGGAAAAAAATAGCTCTCTGCTGCCCTCCGGTGGCGAAATAGCGCCAAGGTTTTTTCGTAACCCGAAAAAACCTTCGTAAGCCGAAACAATAAATCCCTATGGGATTTTTTCGTATCCCGAAAAATTCGTAAGCTGGGTAATTCGTATCCCGGGGTACCACTGTACACTAAAAGTGGTTGTGGTGGGAGCTGATATCTCAGTTCTCCCTCCTGCTTATAACAGCAGCACTGAGATCATAGGGAGAGATGGAAAAGACTTCTGCCTCCACTGCTTCCCCCATACCCTCCCACTGTCTTGATTTGGAAAGAACAGTCTCTGTCATCCCACTTTTTCAATGGTTTCTAATATGTCCCAGTTTCTTTCTCCTTTCCTCACTTCCCCCTCTATCCTCAGCTTATTTCAATTGCTGCATAGTAATTTCAATGTACAAAAGTAGCTTGTACTCCATTAACTCTGTGGGGGGAGATGAGAGAGCAAAATCTTACCCTTCCAAGTGGCTAAGGCAAAAGCAAACAACTTCAGTCGCTCTTCCATTGTGTGTCACTCCTCATTAATAGCTTTTGCCATCTTGACCATACACTGATGTTGCTTGGCCACACATGACCTGGTTTTAATTGGTGAAATGTTAGAGGGTATACTCCCAATATTTCTTACACTGCAGCAGGAATGCAGGAATACTTTAAACCTCCTCATTCTTGTGTGCTGAGATGTGTGTGTGTGCACAGTCCAGAAGACTGAAGGGTTTGTGCATATATATATATATATATATATATATATGAATGATGTGGAACTGCAATGATCACATGAACAAGATTGCCCTCTGACCAAACTAGTGGGTCAAATGGCATTTTGAGGGAATGGTGGTGCTCTACTCTAAACTCCACCCCTCACCTGATATTTCCATTTCACCAGTGCCCATTTATATTTCGTCATACAGAGAAGGGCACAGAGTTCTCAGCCTTTTTTGTTCTTGGGGAATTCCCTTGTTATCTCTGATCACTGACTAGAAATAAGAGCAGGGTTGTATTCCCAGTTGAAAACAACATGAGGCCATCTCCTCTGTTTTACAACATGGCCACATAGCCTGAAAAACCCACAAAAAACTACAGATGCCGGCCATGAAAGCCTTCGACTTCACATTGGAAATGCCATTGTTTTGGGGATCCATAGACTGTAAAAAAAAGCCTGCACTCACACATTGGCTCTGTCTGAAATGAGGCAGGGAAGCTGCCGGATTTCATGCTGTCCCCACAACACAGGCTGACTGCCCCCCATGTTCCAGGCAGCCTGGTTGAACCACTGTCACTCTCATCATCCCCTGACTGGAGTTCCACTTCTGGTCTGGTAAACAAAATGCCCTCCCTTAATCTTGCTACCAGCAGCTACTACCTTTGAATTCATTAATTCTTGTGCATGAGTCTGTGTGCTGATTATTTTGTTAATAAAACTACAAAAACTATTTGAGATTGCCTCTGGAGTTCTGTATGATTTGGAACTGGTAGAAACAGGGTTAAGATCCCAAGGTCGACTGTTGCTCCAGCCAGAATATTGGAGTGATTAAAATTCCCCTAAACATATTAATTTGTGGGTGTCTTCTCAGGACCCCCAGCATTTTGGACACCAGCTCTTTATCAGGGGTAGCTGGCTGAGGCTGCTCTGTAACAGGGAATGCTGTAGGCTGTTCTCTGCCTGAGAGACTTGCCTGGGTCCCTTCTTCAACCTCCCCATCAGACTCTTCCTCTAGGTCCCAGTCCTGCAGATCCTGGTCCGTGACACGCTCAACATCGTGGTGCTGTGCACCGTGAAATATGATGCTTCAGAGTGTGGTGGAGTCTCCTTCTTTGGGAGTTTTTAAACAGAGTGTGTATAGGCATCTGCTTTGATTGTATATTCCTGCACAGCAGGGGGTTGGACTGGATGGCCTTTGGGGTATCTTCCAACTCTATGATTCTCTGATTCTCCTAGGTCTTCTCCACCGTGGGCCCAGCAAAATCAGTTACTCCCTGCATTGCTACACACTGTGGATCTATAACTGGCTTTCTCATCTTAAAAATTATTGTATAAATCAAAAGTATAAATACTGACAAAAAATCAAAATAAAAATCAGATGGGGTAATTTTTAACTTACATGGCTTTCTGTAGAGAAACTTGATAAAGGGTTATTATTTCTGCCAAGGAAGCCTGGTGGCAAAGGCATATTATTATAGCCTTCTCTATAATATGTGTCACACAGGAAAAATAGGCTTTGAGTCTCAATGCGCCCTTTAATATGGTTGAAATATACTTTAGTAATTTCTGCAACTGATGTGACATTATTAATACAAATGTTTTGCCAAGATAATAGCCACAGCTACTTATCTGCCATAGCAATTAAAAACTGCTAATAAAATACCATGAAGCTAAATCACACAGTACTTTCTATTACAGAGCTCATTGCAGAAAACCTAATTTTTACTGATGGGCCACAACTTGTTAGGAACTCGTTTTTGCACGTAATGCCATGATAAATTTTAATACTATAGATAACACTTGCTTCATTGCCACATTAATTATGTATTTAAAACTCTGCAGGCCAACCCCTGCAAGGAGAACGCATGTCGCCTGTCAACGCTGCAACCCAATCCAAATTACAAAAGTGTCCAATTCATCAACAGTGGCAGCTTTTGACATTATTATTCTACTTCAGACACTCTATGCATTAAATTACTGTCATGCTTCCTTACCTTTCTGGCTTATGAGGAGAGCACTAAGGGTCTTGTTGACGTTCTTCCAGGACTTCTTGGCTCTGCTAAATATTAAATATTTGAGCATTGCTCCCCTCCCCAATTCTTAATTAATAATGGTACCTGTATTCAGTTTATTTAACGGACCATACACAAATATACAGTGTACTACAAACTACAAATAATGACAAGATTTGTTGCATACGAGTGCTGTTTATGGGCTGCTGAAAACACATGTAATTCCAGTCATATCATATGTGATAGAGTCTATCATCTATTTGGAACTTGAACAAATCGGGGCAATGGCATGCAGTTGCTGCGGCCCTGATCCAATGTAGCTGGATGTAGCTCCACCCTTTAGGGGCAGTCTGAACAGCCTCTCAAATAACAAAATAACAGTGCCAATGTAACATATTGAGCTAAGAGCTTTCCATGTTAACTGCATGAATGATTTTACTCACTATGCATATGTGCTTTGGCAATATTTGGTTTCTTAATAAAGAGTGTTGTAGAAATGTGTGGGGTTCAACTCAGGTTCTTGCATTATGGTATTATATATATATATATAACTTGCCATTTAGTCCTTTTAAAATTATGCTTATATGTCTGGCCTATGATTTAATTGTGGACACAGCAAAATAAACCTGCTTCTCTCTCTTTCCTTCTATCTCCTTGTGGATGTGGAAAGCAGTTGGGATGGTTCCACGTGACTGCAAACAAGAGCATATCAGAAAATATCCATTAATTTAAGGAAAATTCTTGTACATTGTCTTTATGGGACAGTCCATTCTTCCTATATCTCCTTATGAAATGTAATGCAGCATGCTGTCTCCACTCAGTTTTCTTCATCTGGGAAATGTTCTTGCACAGAAACTGAGATTTTCATTCTATATTTATGGGATTTTTATTATAATTTGATGACAATGTGGAGTAAAGCATCTTGTTTGTAGCTTACATTTTTCACAGGCACAGGATCTTGTCGTAATGAGAAGTCTGGCACTGAATTAGTAATAAATGTGTAACAGCTATTCGTTTTGAAGTAAAGGTAGACTATAAATAATGTTTTTTTGAAAATTATTACAGTATTGTTATTTGCTCAGCAAATATTATGAAATATTTCCATTCCTCTGGGAATGGAAAACACATTTGCTTCCAGTTGTGATAGCTGCTTTGAGAACAATTCCAAATGGATTGCAAAGCATTTGGATGAAATTAGCATAGCTGGAATCACAACAGCACAACTACAAAAAGTGACACTACTCTGATGATACTTCACTCATTCCTAGATTCTTGGACAGAATCGAAATCACTGATGATCCAAAATTCCAGAGAATCATACCCGATAGACTGAAAACTGATGATGATGATTTTGACCAAACATTATTGTGGTGTTCAGCAGTGAAACGGTGAGGGGTGATGTTAGGCAAATTAATACACTTAACAGCCATGAGCTGAAATAGAGAAATGCCACAACTTTTACTGTATTTGGTTACACCAGTAGAAGGCTTGACTTGTATGGGTTTGGATCCCTACATCAGCCACCTGCCTGTCAACTGATGAACACCAAAATTCAGATAGTGTGCTGGGTGCTGCTAGAGTAATGGAAATGGGAAGCCATGTGAGTGAAAACCTCTGTTTTATCCTCCACCCTGTGGGGTGAGGCAGATTCTCCTGCTCTCAAGATGGACGTGACTCAGTTCACCTTCACCATCAAGGTCCTATAAGGGAACTCCTGAAGCTTTGTCTGCTCTCAAAATGGATCTGATCCCATGACAAATGACCCTGGAATAACCACTCCAAATCTGTTTGACTAGTTATTCCTGCTGCTGCAAGAAGCAGACAAATAATAATAATAATAATAATAATAATAATATTTATTTGTATACCGCTCTTCTAAAGAATTAATCAAAGCGGTTTACAGCAATTCGCAAACAATAACATAATACAGCATATCTCAAAAACATCATAACATCATAACATCAATGGCAATACATCTCAATACAAAGGCAACAATATAATTCTCAGTGCATATCACAAAACAGCCAATATTACATAACAACAATAACAATATCCAAACAGCAATTAGCCCTCCAACCCCCAGAGTTACCACAAAAACAAAAGACCCCAGATTGCCCAGATGGTATCAGGGCACAAGCCACAGTTCTTCCGGCCGCGCTAGCAACAGCGGCAGTGGGGACACCCCAAGCAGGCACATGAGATGCTTGCAAGAAAACACTGACGATGAGGGGGAAAAATAGTTCTGAGGCTCCACTTCCCCTTCCCTGCTGCAGATTGCAAACTGTCAACTTAAGTCTGGGACAATTTCTTTTTTCTTTCTTCTTTTTCTATTACAGGGTTACGATATGCAGGAAGCCCCATGGTTTTGATGGTTTGGACGTTCCACTGTTTCAACACAACTAAATTTTAGCCACATACTGTACCATACTTTTGACTCCTGGTCTGCTCTTTTGACCACTGCTGCTGCCATCTCTCTCTCTCTCTCTCTCTCTCTCTCTCTCTCAGAGCCTTATCGTATAATTAAACAAATCCAGTTTTTCTCTCTTTTTTGTTTTCTTCTGTTTCTAAAACAGTGGGAGAGGGTCATAAAAGTGTTGTAAAAGTGTCCCATTTGCCAAGCTGGAATAATCCGTTTGGCAAAAATGATTCTTTTGCAATGTTCTTAGATGCTTTTAAAACCTGAAGAGAATGAAAGTCATGCAGAGGGAGAAAAAAAATGTGTCTTTTCATTTGCCTGCTGGGTTTGTTTAATAAAGTGGTAAAGCTTTTAGTTGACTTAGCATACTGTTGTTGTTTTTCTCTCAGTGATGATGGACATGCTGTTTTCTTCCTCTTGGTTGATAATGACATCTAGTGTTCAGGCTTATATTTGCAAGCTAAAAAAAAAGACTCTCTGTGTATGCACTGCAGAAATAATTCAGTTTGACACCACTTTAACTGCCATGGCTCAATGCTATGGAATTCTGGGAACTGTAGTTTGTTGTGGCACTGGATTATTTTACACTGTGGATGCAGTCTATGTTCAGTTTTGCAACCAATTCGACATTTTGACAGTCCTCTAATCCCTAACCTGTCAGATAAGTGGAGGCTTCTTGTATCAATAGTCCAGTCTGTGAATGGTTATGTTCATTGTTTCCTCAAATGTAGATTATATGGAAAAGAGTTAAAAAAAACAAGCAATTTATTAAATTAAATATATTAAAAATGGAGTTTTGCCTTTTTAAAACCCCCCCCCCCCTTTTTTAAACTAAGGTAAAATCTCTAGTCCCAATCTGGATCGGGACCAAAACACATGAATTCCCAATCAGTTCTTTATTTCACAAATACATCACCATCATCACTACCCAGGACACAGAGAGGACAACCAAAGAGAAGAGAAACCTTTGTTGACACTAATGGAATTTTTCCTATTTCATCATCAAGCCAAGCGGGTTGGGGTTCTGAAATTAAAACCACATGAAGGTGAAGGTTTTCCTGCCCCCTCCTCTATTGGTCCATGTGAGAGCAGGACTGCACATGCTTAATGTATAATAGAACAGTGAGGGATTTTAAATGCACACTAGATATTTACCACAGCATGTAGCTAAGCCTTTAAAACATCAAGGATGTGACAATCTACTCTAAATATTCTACATTAGACTACTTTTCTAAAAGGGATGCACTTAGGAACTGTGTAAATGGCTTTGCAAAATTCTAACTAGAATTTTTTTTTCAGTTGCTTCTTGGGATATGACTCTCACCATTAGAAATGACAGTTATGCAATTCTTTCTCTCTCTCCTAAGGTAGTAAGAGTGTATGTGAGTCCATGTGTGCTGAGGGTATTGCTGCTGCAATTGGCACAATTTTGTATTCTCTGCAGTACTTCAGAAATAGCATTTTTCCAATATGGGGCAGGAGGAATGATAATTGCCACACACAAGAAGTGGAAAGTATTCAGATTTTTAAAAATTTTCTTCTTTCCTCCTCCTCCTCCTCCTCCTCCTCCTCCTCCTCCTCCTTCTTCTTCTGCAAAATATCCTTCATTGAAGTGGAAGGTATTAATGAAGAAAACAAAATCTTAGTAATGTTCCGAGTCAGCTCTGTGGAGAAACCTCTGCATAAACATGATGTATAGGACTGTATTGTTAGGAAGCTAGACTGTGTCTGACATACAGGACTCACATGAAGACTTCCTGTAGTCAAGCTTAACACTCTGCCTAATGTGCTGCCTTGTGCAACACTAGCTAATGACACTGTGAAAGCAAGTATTTTCACACAATTCATAAACCACTTCTGCAACACACATATAAAACTACTATAACACAAAGTCACTTGTACTGAAAAATTCTACAATTCCAGCCCTTCTACCCTTCTTTTCTTCATCACTTCAAATACTGCACTGTATTCCTAACTGTTTTACACAGTGATATGTAAGATTAGCCCTGAGCTTATTATCTCCAGGTAAACTGCATCTGGAAACCGTCAGCAAGGTATATTTGGGCTGGGCTCTTTAGACCTCAGAAGGCTGTGGTGAGAAGACTCAGTGGTAGTGCTCTGAATCAGGGCTAGGCATTAATCTGGTGGCCCTGGTGGGTGGAGAGGTGATAAATAAATGCCACAAATACATAAACTAACCATGTATATTTCCCACAATGTCCCTGACATAATGCTGTTGTAGGATATTGTAGTGAATTAGAATTAAAATGGTGGACCTGAGTGGAGGGGGACATTGCAGAAAACCAAAATAGTGCACTGCCTATTTTTAAAAAGAATGGTGGGCAGGCTATGCAGGCACTAACAGTCAGTCTTTCTACCTGGGCAGCTACGGGACGCTAGATCTTCCTTCAAGGATACTAGATCTTGCTATTACTAAAAGTTGCATACACAGAGTGGAAGTGGATTGTGGGTTCTTCTACAATTGCAGTACTATGTATTTGTATGGCGGCAATTTATGGTGTCATAACCATAGCAGATGCTGCTCTGTATTCATGAATGTGTCTCCAGAGTAACAGTTGTGTCTGGGAAAGATACCAGCCTCATAATGAAATGGGCTTCAGTATGGATCATACTAGGACCTCTAATTTGAACTGAAGTGGAACAAATGATAGAACCAATGCTCCATTCTGGAAGTCTCAGAACCTCTTACAAACTGGAAATGACAAATTAAGGTACATCTTGCATCTCGCTTATCTGAAATGCTTGGTATCAGGGACATTTGGGATTTCATTTTTAAAAATTTATTGTGGAATACCTGTATTTGCATACGTAGTCGGCCCTTCTTATACACATATTTTTTATACACGGATTCAAGCATCCATGGTTTGAAAATGTTAAAAAAAGTATACATTTCAAATATCAAACCTTGATTTTCCATTTTTTTTATAAGGGACACCGTTTTGCTATGTCATTATATTTAATGGGACCTGAGCATCCACAGATTTTGTTATTCACAGGGGATCTTGGAACCAAACTCCAATGTACAACAAGGGTCCACTGTATGCACATCATACGATATCTTGGAGATGGGACCCAGGTCTAAACACAAAATTCATTTATGATTCATATACACCTTATACACATAGCCTGAAGATGCTGCTAAATACTTTTAAAAGTATTTTAAATATTTTGTGCATGAAATAAGGTTTGTGTACATTGAACCCTCAGAAAGCAAAGGTGCCACCTATGAAAATCATTTTGGATTTTGGAATATTTTGGATTTTGGAATTCCAGAAAAGGAAGACTCAACCTATAGGACATGGCCTTCCCATTCTTTTTAACATTGTCACACCCTATTTGATGGTGAATAGGCTGATACTGTACAAATGTTTTCCCCCACCTAGAGTCTTTGTGTCACTGCTCTCATTATCCCTTCATTAAAACAGAAAGCACAGCAGGATAAAGAGTTACTTCAAGGAATGCCTCTCCCTGTATAATCTGCCCCGCACTCTCAGAACCTCCGGGAAAAATCTGCTGGAAGCACATCCAACCAGATTGGTCTCAACTTTCCAAAGAACCTTTACCTCATTGGCTCCTAAACTATGGAACAACCTCCCGGAGGAGATCCATCTTATTACCTCCTTGGAGGGTTTCAAGAGGGCAATTAAGACGGATCTCTTCTGGGAAGCCTATCCACCCAATGTTCTGTAAAGACATCATTCACTCTTCCATCAGAACATTTTATCTTATAAAAGTTGCCTGCATTGTTTTTAACTGTTTTAATGTTTGAAATTATATGTTTTATTTTTGTATTTTATTGTTAGTGTTGGGCTGTAATCCCGCCTCGATCCACCTGGGAGAGGCGGGAAATATAAATAAATATTATTATTAAATGAGCTTTCATTGCAAAGGTAATTACTTTCTCCTCTGATATATTTAAAACATGAGCATGTAAAGCAATCTTGATTTCTTGCACATTGTGTGTGAGTATATATATCTGTGTGCTCTCAAGTTTGTTTTAATTTAGAAGTGTAGTAAAACCTACTTGTACTAAACATGTCTTCTTTGCACAGCAGCAACTTACTTGAATGAGAACCGGCTCTTCAGTTTGTGACTGCTTGAAAATTGCTGAAGATATGGAGATAGGAATATGACTGATAAGTGATGTCTCCCAGTTAATTTCCAGCATGCATCACTGGAAGGGGCAGATCCTTTTAGCAGCTGTACAATATTCATTACCTTTTTGAAAGTACAAGCCTGGAATCTCCTGTCCTAATTCTGGCAATATTGTGAAATACAGTATGCAAGACTATTCAAATAAGCATTAAGCAAAAACTATACAAAGATCTGTTTACTTTTTATTTTTTATTACAAGCAATGCAGTAAATGGTCACAGCTACACAACAGAGCTTTGTGAAGTTTAATACTCCTCGCATTCATCTTCACCATCCAGGGAGTCTGTGCCCACTTCTTCATAATCTTTCTCAAGTGCAGCCAGATCCTCCCGGGCTTCAGGGCCTGTTTCAAGACTTTTGCCTGGCTATTCTTGTACAATATCTTAGTCTGTCTGTCTAATTACCATCTATTGAAAAACTCTTTGTAGAACAGTGACCATTTTTATCTTGAATCATCACTTGTTTAGGAAAAAAATATATAGTATATGGAATTTGTGTCATTATACTCATTTGTTGCTTTTAGGCACAGCTGTAGTTTAGTAATGGCTTCCAATGCATTTTGAATATCTGCATCAGGGAATTTTTAGACAAGAGCTGGAGGAAGATTGTAGATTTCTGCTTGATGCAAGAAATCAAGCAGAACTACAATGTTCCCCCTTTAAAAGACCATGAAGCCTTTGTTTGAAGATCTCAAAAAACGGGGAAATGGCTTAACAGAGATAGAATTGCATTGATTTTCTGTGTCTCCAAACATAACTATTACAGTAAAAAGGGAAGACATCAGGAAGACCATAGTGATGACTAAGGGGCTGATGATGACTAAGGGGCTGTACAGACTGGCTTGAAGTGCTGGCATGGAGATGACATGGGGGCATGGCATTTGGCCGACTCATGCCCCCATGCCACTCCCATGCCGGTGTCATGCCCCCTTTCCACCTGCCCGCTGGGCAGGCAGTGTCACAGTGCTCCTTTGGTGCAGCGTTTATAAACCGCACACTGCAAAGAGTGTTGAAAAGTTCTGCCACAGTGTCAGGGGTGGCTTTTTGCTGGCTCTAAAAGGAGCGGCATTTTGCCGTTCCTTTTAGAGCTGGCAAAGTGCTGGATCAGGGCCATGATGTGTGGTTTTTGTGACCCTGATCCAGTGCCGAAAGGGGTGGCGGGATGCTGCTCTATCAGGGTGGTCTGTTTAGCCCCTAAATAGGTTGAACTAGAACCAAAAGTTGGCAGAGCTCCCCCCTTCCCCCCTCTTTTTTCCACCAGCTTTTCTCTTTCTGATGCACCAATCTCTCCTTTGTTCCTACCTGCTAAGTAAGTTGCCAAGAACAGAATAGATTTCTCTTGCTACAGGTGTCAACTGATGACTAGAAGATGGCTACATAACATTAGGCTAAGGCAAGATGTGGGCTTAGGATATGGCAAAGTGTCAGAAGACATTTTTCATCTTGTAGCAACAAGCTAATGAAGATATTGCTGTAAACAACTGCAAAATGTCAGTACATTTTTTGAAATAAGAAGTGGGTAGCTTTATGATAGTGGTTAGAGCATTGGACTACAGCTCTGGAGTTCAGGGTTTGAATCCCAGTTCAGCCCTAAAAACCACTGGATGTCCTTGGGCAAGTCACATTCTCTCTGCCTCAGAGAAAGGCAAAAGCAAATGTTGCCAAGAAAACCATGTGATTGATTCACCTTAAGGTAGCTATAAATTGAAAACACTTTGAAGACACACAACGGATGAATGAATTTATTTAAGGCACATGGCCAGCACCAAAATACAGCAAAAAGAAGACACACAACAACAACCAACCCACTGATATTGATGTGAAGATTTATGTTGATAAAAGATAATGCTCTGAACAGCCCTGTTTTATTTTGTTTTTAAATAGTCTTTGGCTTCTACTGCCATCAGCTTGGCAATCTCCCATTAGAACTTCATTCCCTCATGATCCAGTGCTGGGACATCTTTGACTTAGGCAAAAAGAAAAAGCACATGTAATTGTTTTTCAAAAACACCTAACAATTGCATTGAAAATGTGCTGCTGAAGAGGAAAGCCATGCCAAACATTACAGATGTTAATCGCAAGTGTCTTAGGTCTTCGGTATCCAAGTGGTGCAGAGGTCTGAAAAAACATGCTCCTTTTTTCAGATATGAAGAGAGAGACTGTTGGGATCAATGCTTAAGCCAAACCCTGCAGTTTCTTCGACTGTTGTAAACAGTAAAAAGAAGCAGCATCTCTTCTTTTAATGTAAACACTACTTTAGTAAGCAAAGAAATATTAGATGATACCAGCAGGTATGTTCCAGCAATGTTTTTATTCTAGAACACACCTGCTGGTATCTTGTGATTAAAACTAGCATTTTGTGCTTTGCTCTGTGATTGGATACAAATGGTGAAACTTGAGAAGTTTTCACATAAGAAACAAAAAACAAGGAAGACCAATCTAAGAGCATGTCTGTAGGTAGTGAAAGACCTATTGCTTCTTCTTTGAGCTTTTCCCAAATCCCTTCCCCAGGCATTAAGATATCTGATGCTACAATGGTCAATTTCTACCCTGAAAATGTTGATTTTACCTCTGTGATTGTAAGTTTGGAAAGGAACAGATAACCGACATATTGTGAAATATCTTGCTCTGAAAACAGAATCAGCCTATTTCCAGCTCATTCCATCCAAGTCACTTATCACTGTTAAGCATGCTTGTTACCCGTGGTTCTCCCTGCCTGTGTGTTCATAAGGATGAGAGCTTAAAGCACACATGCTGAAAGATAGAAATAACAGCAGTAACTGAACTTCAGGGGAAACCACTGGATCCACTGATGTGGGTGTGACAAATCCTCCCTGGATTTTCCCACAGCTCTTCCTGTAGCTTCTCTGCGTTGAATGGGACCACCGTTAGTGCTGAATAAGGGCATACTTGCCCTGGTTAGCTTCAGCTGAAAACTCTGTGTAGGGTTTTGCCAGTTTCTTCCTCTGAAATATAGCCTGTGGTACCTGATATTTGTTGATGGTCTCTCATCCGAGCACTAACCAGAGCTGCCCCTACTTAGCTTGCAAGATCAGGCAGAAAATGGCATATTTAGGCTATTTAGGCAGGTATTTAGGTACTCTTATTTTATCTCTCTCTGTATGCATTTTTTAAAAAGAGATTACTATATTCACAACTCAGATTTTTTTTAAAAAAAATCACCAATTCAAAGATAACGTAAGTTATCCATACAATGTTCTGCCATTTTTCAGTCACTAGCTATGCTAATAGGAAGTGTCCCCCCACTTAATTCATTAGATAGCCTGAAGAAGTTGCCTTTTCCACCCTGCTTTCTTTAACTTTACTTTTTGCAAATCATCATTTTCTGCCCTTCAGGAGTTTTTCACACAGTGTGAGCATGAGATGTAATGGCCATACTAAATTAATACTTATGAATACAAGGAGTTTGCTTTAATGCTACCTGGCAGACACGGCTAAATTGGAAACTTTACATTCTTCAGTCTTGGATATTTTTAGCAGGCTGTCTATTTTTAACTTAAAGCATTTCTAAACAAACCCTTTCTTTTCTTCTTTTAAAGATTAAATTCTTTGGGAATCCCTACAGAGAAGTTTATTTAAAATGACAATCTGCATAACTAAGATATGGTGGTCCGTTTTCTCTGTTAACGAATAATGAAATACAGCTTGTTACACTGATTTCTTTTGCTTAATTTGACTAATGCCATTGGTGAACATCTTGTAAACTATTACTTAATGTGAGGGGAGACTCATTTTCAGAAGTTGCTATCAGCTTGAAGTATGTGTGTTGCTTTTGTTTCTGTGTGCTTTCAAGTTGTTTCTGACTTACAGCAACCCTTGGCAAGTTTTTTCAGAGGGTGTTTGCCATTGCCATCCTCTGAAGCTGTGACTTTCCCAGGGTCACCCAGTGGGTTTACATGGCTGAGCTGGAATTCAAATGTTGGTCTCCAGACTATAATCTAACACTAAGTTTCTGTTGAAATATTATTTTTAAAGAATCACTCACAGGGTGCATTCATACAATGAAGGAATGAGTTACGATGAATGAGTTGCCATACTGATGTGGGGAGAAGAAACAATGGGGCAAAACAGACCAGCTGGAAATTGCAGCATTGGGGTGGAGTGGGGGCATGGCAACTGCACGATACATGCCCCCATGCCGTCATCATGTCGCCCGACCAACTGCATGTTCAGATGACACACACCAAAAGGAGCACAGGAAAGTGTTGTGTTGGCGGTAAGGGTGCCTTTTTGCTGGCTCTAAAAGGAGCGGCATTTTGCAATTTCCTTTAGAACCAGCAAAGCACTGGATCAGGCCTGTGGCGTGCAGTTGCCACAGCCCCATCTGGCACTGAAAGGGGTGGCAGGATGCCACTCTATTGCGGTCGTCTGTTTTGCCCCATTGTCATTGAGCTGCCTTGATTCTGTTTGAAAAAGTCAGGTTATATATCTAATAAATTAACAGGTTTTATCAAATTGTTCCATGACCTGGAATGGCATTGGGATTCAAAGGGTTTTTTTTGGGTGTTTTTTGGTCTAGGTGGCCATGTTCTGCAAGAGTTTATTCCTGATGTTTAAATTCTTCCAGAACATGGCCACATAGTCTGAAAATCCCACAAAAAACTATGGATCCCAATGCCATTCCAGGTCATGGAACAATTTGTTAAAACCTGATAATTTATTATTATACAACCTGACTTTTTCAGACAGAATCAAGGCAGCTCAGTGACAATGGGGCAAAACAGACTACCTCAATAGAGTGGCATCCTGCCACCCCTTTCAGTGCCAGATCGGGGCTGTGGCAACTGCATGCCACAGGCCCAATCCATGAAAGCCTTTGACTTCACATTGGTATCCAAGCTTGAAGATCTCAGGGTGACCAATAATAATAATAATAATAATAATAATAATAATAATAATAATAATAATAATAATAA
>NW_024802935.1:4219580-4254167 GCF_019175285.1 Sceloporus undulatus | reverse complement strand
TATCAATTCTAATCAATAACAACAATTTTGACAGAGTAAAAGTGTATTAACTTATGTATCACTGAAAAGAAGACCATTTAAACCCAATGAAAAGAATTTAAAATAACGTAGACCATAACATACATACAAATGGGATAACATCAGTTAGGCCCAGAAGGCTTTAATGAATAAAGCATGTTGCGTCATAACCATTAAAAGGAAAAAATAAATGACACAGTACATTAAAGGCCTTTCCCTCCTCCCTTAAGGGGTTTTATTTGTTTTTGCTATTTACCATCAAGTTGATTTTGACTTATGACCTTATGAGAGACCACCAAGAGCTCTGGTCATCAAGTATCCTGCAGCCTGCTCAGATCTTGCAAACTCAGTGCCATGGGTGAATCAATGCATCCGTAGTGTGCTCTTCCTGAGATATTAATATTAGCTATATGCTTGGGAGGGAGAGGATGGGACTGAGAGGAAGGAAATTCAGTTACCCTGAAAATATCAATTTACATGAAGAGGAGACAGATCTGGGAAAATAAAAAGTAGATCATCCTTGTGGCCTTGACTATCTGTCTGAACCACTATTGCCTCCTGGAGGTGCATAGTCTTCAATCCCGCTTTTGCTGTACTCCAGTTTCAATCCTAAGAATACTTTAAAACATTTCTGTGCAACAACTTCAGGAAAATGAGAGTCTAGAAAATAAAGGGCTCTCCTAGTGATTTTGAAGTACTAAATCTGGACAACAACTAAGGAATGATCTCTCCTCTATATGTCAAATTGGCTGTGGTAGACATTCTGCTTTCTGAAGCAAGCAACACATCCCATGGGACTGAGTAAGGAAGGCATCATTTGAAATAGATGTTCCTTAAACAAAGAGAAGTGCTGGTCTTTAGGATTTTAATCTAAAATGAACAAATACCCAATCTAGCATATGAATAAACATAAAATTACATCTGTGCTCACTTTCTTCAGTTGCTTTTTGTAATGAAGAAATTGTTCGATACATCTGTGACTTCTCTACAGCTATCGCACCAGGCTTTAGAGTCTTCTCCAGGGAACCATTTTATGTAAGACCAAAACTTCCCTGCCTTTCCTACTTCAAAAGCAAAAATGATAATTATAAGTAATGGAAGGGATTTGTTTGTTCACATAATCCACTAGTACAGAGAACATATTATTTATGCAGCGATAGAATATCAGGGACTAAGTATAAATAGAAGATGCAATATGCATATATATATATATATATATATATATATATATATATATATATAGTAAAAACTCCCTAAACAGTGTTACATTTTAATTTACATTGTGTTATGCTAATGGATGTATGTTAAAACCAAACTGAAGCCTGGTTGGATTCCATATTCAATGTTCCAGCATGTGCTGGAGGAGAACTCGCACGGAATGACCCATGCTAATGATGGCAGTGGTAGGCAACACAGTGGGACGCTGTGTAAACAGTCGCTCAGCATCAATCTGGATTTTCCTGGAAAATTCAGAGCAAAGGCTAGATTCAATGTGGAACTGGCTTTCACATGTGAAGACAGTTTGAACCCAAATTGGGGCTTTGGTACTGTGTCATCTGGGCAGGACAACATGAGGGCAGGAGGAGACTGGTGTAAATGGCCTGTGTAGGCATGCCCTTTGTCTGGGCCTATCCAAGACCTCATGCCAGTGTTGGACAGGGACAAAACTAGCAGTGAACAGAGCCATGTTACCTCTCACATACTGTTTTCCTTATCTTCTCTGGTCAGCAGAGAAAGGTTGTTTCTGTTATTGGTGTTAAATCATTGTCTCTAGAGGTCTCTTGAAATTGGACTAAGGAACTAGTTCACTCCTATAGAAACTTATTCAGAAGTCAGAGCAACAAGACCAGCTGTATCCAAAGGGGTTGCTTTTAAATGGATGCACAAAATCCTGCTAAACCTAAAGCAGGGGTGGGCAAACAGATGCCAAAGGGCTACATGTGGCTTCCTGAATATTTTGCTCTCTCTGGACCACCTGTCATTTTTTTTTAGCACTCCAAAGAACTAGTGCTTCTGAAAGATTGAAGGATCAGTAATTCTTTTCTAACTCATAGCACCAGATCTTTGTTTCAATCCAAGGGTGGGTAACTGAATGGGAAATAGGGGCCAATTTCCTCCCTGGCCCCCTGGGGGCCACCCCCTCAGCAAGCCCAAATACTTCAATTTTTCCTCAGCTGTCCCTCTCAAAATGGTGACAGGAAATGATACTAGAAATGCACTTCTGGTCACTTGCCAGTTTTAGATCAGTTTTAGATCAACACGTCCCCAGTGTTGTGTTTAGAAGTGTGAAGTTATTGGAAGCAAGAATGTACAGTCACCAAAGGCTTAAAGGACAGAGGGTTTTATTTCTATATAGTTCCACCCCTGTTCAAGGCTAAAGGCGAATTGTCCTAGGAGATTATCGCACAGCCAAAATAAGTGTCCTATCACTGATGGGGTTACTATCTGGTGTTATTGCACACCAAAATGCCACCAGTGCCACCGGGCAACTACAACCCATCTCCTAGCCGCACGTAGCTCTCTAATTTTCAAGAACAGAAAGCTTCTGTACTTCAAAATTGGCAGGCTAACCACAGCTGGGAGATGGGTTGTTGTCGCCCGGCAGCATCAGTGGCAGATAGCAGCTCGTAAGGCAACGTTATCCCTTCTGGGATAGGACACTTATTCTGGCTGTGCGATAATCTCCCTAGTCTGCCCAGCCAGCCGCTTGAAAAACTGAGTTGACTACCTGTATTTAATGTGAAGTCGAAGGCTTTCATGGCCGGCATCCATAGTTTTTTGTGGGTTTTTCGGACTATGTGGCAATGTTCTAGAAGAGTTTATTCCTGATGTCTCACCACCATCTTTGGCTGGCATCTGTGGCTCTGAAGATGCCAGCCACAGATGCTGGCGAAACGTCAGGAAGAAACTCTTCTAGAACATAGTCTGAAAAACCCACAAAAAAACTATCTATATTTAGTCCTGAACAATCTAAAAAAATCTCACCTTGATCAAGGAATGGAGCTGCCAGAGTCATTGCACATACTTTCCAGGTGTCCTGAATTGGCAGGGACAATCCTGATTAATTCTTTGACATTCCACTTTTTAGCTACTTTTAGAATGTCCCAGTTTCTGTCTTTTCTTCCTACTTTCCCCTTTGCTTTCCCGTTACTGCAGTTGCTGCAAATTGAGTTCAAAGCACAAAAATAAATTACTCAGCAAGGGAAAGAGGAGAAAGATGATGGAATTTTGTCCTTTCCTCAAGGATCAGGGAAAAGGAAACTAGCCTCTGCTAGCTTGTGTGTTCTTTCTGATTAATAACTTTGGCCATCTTGATTGGATGTGTTCTGGTTTTCATCTGTGAAATCTTGGAATGGATGATTACATGGGGAGTGGGGGAGATTAGCCCCCAGATCCAGCATGGTTGCTCAGTCCTGGTCCAAAGGAAATCTGCCCGAACTATGGCTTTGTTGGGTTAGGATGTGTCTGTAAATTATCTTTGTTCCCTGTATAACTAAAGAACAGCATCTAATGATTCCCTATACATTGCCTTTGAGCAGTGCCCTGTGAACTGCACAAACATAAGTTGGTAGCAGGATAAAAATATAGCTAATCAGTGTTAATTTTCATCTTAATTTGTATAATCATTACCAAAAACCCTAAAGGTTTTTATTCTGTATGATAGAAAAATACTTATAAATAAATATATGGTCTTTGAAATGTAAATTTTATATTTATGTGTGAGTGAAATGAAGTCAGCTACAAGACAAATCATTCTTTATCCTGCTGCACATGGCAGTAAATGGATTTCTTGCTGTCTCATACACCATCTCATTTTAAAATAAAAATAAAAGGTGATACTACTTTAGCCAGTTTGCCACTTGAGCTCACAGCCCACCAGATTAAATACAGATAGCAAAGTATATATGTTAAAGCTGAGTGAGAAGAGCAATATAACATATTTCATCAAAGCCTTACACAATATCACCTTTAAAGTCAATAAACTCTATCTAAACTCTTGCTGTAGATTTCCCCCCCATTTCACAGTCATTCGTGATGAACAAGGTGCAGTATATAAAACTTTGAAAGTTACATTTCAATAATGATTTATTGGGCTCACTGTGGAGATTACTACTTCTTAGAATCCCCACAATAGCCTACATATTTTTATTCATTTGACATCAGAGCTTAGAAAAGTTAAGAGTTTATTTTATTCATTTTCCCGGGTTCCTATAGCCAACATGGCCAAAAAGTAACTTTTCCAAGCCCATTTGAGATCTATTCTAGTCATTCATCTAATATATTTCATTCTACTCTTCAGGGTCTCAGGTGGTGTCTGCATGCACCAGAATAATGTTGGAGCAGCCCAGAGTATTCTGGTCCAAAAGCTGTCCTATCCTCCTCCTGTTACCTGGGGTCCTTCATTGTGAGGTCGAGCAGCTGTTCACACATGCATCCTGCTGTGCTTCTGACACAGCCACCACTGTGGTGAGTCACTTACTCTGAAGTCTGAACAAGGTGCTTAGCATCGATCACATGGTTGGGTGCCTCATTCTGACCACAGGGCGAGCAACTCACCATGGTGGTGGCAGAGGCTGGCACAGTGGAATGTGACTGCAAACAGCCACACAGCATGGAGGACTCTGGGTCACCCAGGAAGATCTGGAGCAAACAATGAGTTACTTTAATTAATGCTAAGTGTGTTATACCTTTGTTTTGGTACTGAACTGTTCATACCAAGATTGGGGATTGAGCTCTACATCATCCACCAAGAGGACGAGGGGAGGACATTTTATTTGGTCCATGAAGACAGGGCCCTAGCATGTTGAACAGTCTAGACACAGTGTTGTAGATTAGGGTAAGTGATAACCAGTGGCCCAAGACTACCAAGTGAACTTCATGGCCAAATGGGAATTTGAACCTGAACTGTCCCCAGTAGTACGCGAATACTACACTGCTCTACTCTTTCATGCAAAAGAGTAAACAAGGCATACAGCTAGCCAGCTGTAGAAATGACAAAGAAATAGTGTGAAACTATTTTACTCAAAGAAACAAGCTGTGGTCAATAAAACACTGAGATTAAGAGAACAATGCACAGATTGTCACTGTACTAGCTAAGCAGTTTTCCAGCTGGGAAGCATCTGGCATAGAATTCAGCTCCATTTAACTGGAAATCTAAACAAAAGTTGCTGTAGGTGATCACTGTCTCAGTGGGCAAGAGAAACTGAAGATAAGTCATAGGATGAATAGCTCACAAAGCTCCAGTGCTGTCTTTATGTAAGTCCTTTTGGAAGAATGGCAAATAAGAAATGAGCCAAAAAGAGCTTATGTGGCCAAAACTGCAGTGAATGACTGCCTGAGACTGAAAAGGGCAGGTGTTAGCAGTTATTCTTCTGCAGAGCTTGGAGATAGTTATTTAGAAATAATTAATTATTTTTTGCAATAATTAAGGCACAAATATGTTACATTATGAGTGTGATTTAATGAGGGATACCTCTACCCCTTTTGTGATGTAATTGTAATGTTTGAGTTACTAGTATGGTTACAAGGAAGAACCAGCACTGTGTAATAGTTTGAGCATCATCTACAATTAATTTTTGCTATCATGTTTTGACTGTGTTTTTGGGTTCTGGAACCCTGGGTTATGTTTGGATTTTATTTGATTAATTTTGTTATAATGTGATTGTATTGATGGACATTGTAGCCAAAGCTGAATGGAGGAGTCAAAGGGAATGTTGGACATGGCTGGCCTTAGAACAGCTCTGGGACAACTGGCCTGGTGAGGATTGTTTTATGCCAAGCCATGAGTGATGGGCTATGAAAAGAGTTGATTAATAGTTACGTTTTATGGAGAGAGTGTTATAGTATAGTTGTGAGATAAGTTGTTATGGTTGAGAATGTATTTGTTGAGATATTTGTATGACTATATGGATTTGGCTGACATGATGTATTGCTTCCAATTAGTTTCATTTGAAGTTAAGTATTATATAAATGTGATAAGAATGTTTTGTTTTGTTTGATTGTTAGTGAGTTTATGGGATTATAAAATATTATAAAATACAGCCAGGTGTAGAAAACTGTTAGCCTGAGAAGAGAGACATGTTTATGGTTCAAAATATATGAAGGCCATCTAGCCTCAGTGTGAAGGGGAAAATAGGGAATAATACGGTTCAAATTCCAAAGAATTTGATGTTTTGGAATACTACTGTCAACAACATTTTGGTGACAAAGTTGAGTGTGTGGGAATTTTTAGAAATAAAGTGACAAATGGTGACTGTCTTTAGAATTTGGAGGTGGGAACCTAAATGAACTGTATATATATTTATGGTTACAACTGTAATTTCAGATCTGTCCAAAGAGCTGCAGTCCTGCTATGTTCTGTTTTCCTTTTCCTTTCAATAAACTGTCCTGTCTGACAAAGTTCAGGAGCTGTTTTATTGTCTAGGAGAGAGCTGATATACCAGCGTTCCTGACACTTCCTCTCAACAAATATTGCCAAGAAAACCCTATGATATGTTTGTCTTAGTGTCACCATAAGTCAGAAACAACTTGAACAATAGTTACAAGGATGCAGGAGTGTAGAAAATGTGCCTTACATAGGCTCTTCCAGCTACCTCATTTTCCTATTTTTTTTTAATTCAAAATATTAGGAACATTGGGGCATCCTTTTTTTTTTTTTTTTGCCTCTAGTCTCTTTTAGTCCTAGGAAAAGCCTTACTTAATCAGGAAGTGAAGTGGAAATTCACTACTGGTTCACTTTGGGGCTTGACAGATTGGCAGAAAGGGGTGGCAAGAAGCTGCCCCTTTCTGCCCTGCCCCTTCTGCTCTGAAAGCACATGCCCTGGAAGCCCCAAAAAGGGGCTTCTTTTTGTACCATAGAAGGGGTGCCATAACTGCTGCAGTGCAACATTATGATGCCCCTCGTGTGCAGCACCATTTGGGTGCTGCGCATAAGGGACGTCATTGTGGAGTGCCCTATGTAAACGGGTGCACACCACAATGGTGCCCTGGTGAAAGAAGAAGGGCTAGAAGTGTGTAAACACTCTGCTCTCCCTCAGCCCTACTGCACACGGAGGCCAGACTGCCTGTCTGCATTCCTTCTTTCCCAGTAAATAAAAACCTCTCCTGGTGTTAAAATGCAACTGAGAGGGCCCATACATAGCAAGAATTCAGCTCATACCCCATGGGGGTATTGAGGGTATTTTTAGTAGGTTTTTTAAAAAAAATTAATTGCAAAACAATCCTTTGAAGTTTATATCTCATTGGCTAGGAAGCTAGAAAATTCAGTCAAGTCAAACTGCTTGTCCCTTTAGCTTAGTATTTTCTACTCCTACTAGCTTGGGTTATGCAGGATCTCCAGCAGTGGTCTTTCACTTCATCTTGAGATCTTTATAACTGGAAACCCTTGGAAAGAACCGGAGGTCTTCAGTATATAAAGTATGAACTTTGTCACTGAGCATCATCCCTCCCTCTAAGATTGCTAATGTACTGGTGTGTTTGTTTTGATAACTGATGGGTTGAAGTTGTTGATCAAACTGTAACTTTAAAAACCAGACTGTTTTGTGTCCCCCTGCATTTGACATACATCTATTGTACATATGTTAACATGTATACAAAGTGTGCTCATCAATGTCTTCTCTTCATCCTGGAGAAAAGTGACTAGTGAGGTGCCACAGGCTTCTGTCCTGGGCGCAGTTCTATTCAACATCTTTATTGATGACCTGAATGTTGGAAGAGAGGGCATACTTATCAAGATTGCAGATGACTCCAAATTAGGATGGATAGTTTATACCCCAGAGGTTAGGATCAGGATTTAAAATGACTATAGTAGATTACAGAGCTAAGGCAAAACTAACAAAATGGATTCCAATGAGGAGAAATCTAAAGTACTACACTCTAGAGAAAAATGAAATGCAAAAACATAGGATGGGTGACACTTGGTTTGACAACAGTACATGTGAAAGGGATCTAGGAGTCTTAGTGGGCTACAAACTGAACATGAGTCACCAGAGTGCCCTATGAAGAACAGCTTAGGAAGCTGGGTATGTTTAGTCCGGACAAGAGGAGATAATGGAGTTTAGCGCACAGCTAAATAATCCATTTTACGTTGCCAGGTTTGAATCCTCTTCTGGGATGCAGCCAGATATTATCATATGAATTTTGCCCAAACCCCGCATAAATCCCAACTGGAATCCAAGCTCAGCCAGCTGATTTGCAAAGCTGGGAAGCTGGCTGATTTGCAATCCGGCTGGCTGAGCGTGGTTGGGAGCATCGGTGGCAAAATATCCGCCTGCATCCCGGAAGAGGATTCAAACCGGGCAAGGAAAGATGAAATATTTAGTTGTGACCTAAACTCCTAAGAGGTAACATAACAGCCATTTTTAATTATTTGAAGGCATATCATATTAAAGATGGAACATGTTTGTTTTTTGATGCTCCAGAGACTAGAAAATAGTAGGGAGACAAGTTCTGCTTGCTCTGAATTGGGCTGAGTACACACACACACACACACACACACAGACTCACTGGTCCTGTATTTTGGAGAGTGTTCTCATCCCCAGTAATTTATAGGAGGCCCCTGAAGAAGACCTTTTCTTATTGAGGCCAAAATACATTAGGCTTTAAAACAAACAAACAAACAAACAAACAGCAGACCACCTCAGAGCAGATGGAGCTTGTCCTCTTACTGTTTTCTGCTTCTAATGTGCTTTTTAGTAATCTCTTTTCTGCTGCTTCAGAGATTAGGACACTGAGCAATGGATTGAAACTGCAGAAAAAGAAATTCCACCTGAACTTTAGGAATAACTTCCTGATGGTAAGAGCTGTGAAACATACAGTGGTGGTGTCTCCTTCTTTGGAGGTTTTTAAACAGAGGCTGGATGGCCATCTGTTGGGAGTGCTTTGATTGTGTCTTCCTGCATGGCAGGGGGTTTGACTGGATGTCCCCTGTGGTCTCTTCCAGTTGTATAATTTACTGTTTCTATATGTGTTGTATGTAGCATACTGCAACATACAAATGTTTCCGTATATAATGTTTACATTAAGGCACTTCTGTTGGTAGGAATTTGCCCCATTTTTAGATTACTGGGCATTGAACAACAGGTGTGTATATATCGGGATGGTACTGAGCTACCAAGTGCAGTAATGATAAAACTTGCATTAAAATGACTATACAGACATTTTAGTACACATGATCCATGGCTGATATTTATTGTCAAGGATGCAAACATGGAAAACTAGTTAGCAGAAAGGTTTTCTGTCACAATGACCAAGCCCACACACACTCTGCCCCAACCCATTCAAGCATTACCCATTATCCTTCTTACATTTTCAGAACTTGAAGTTAGTTATGTATGTGAAAATTTAGTCAAGTTTCTGTCTGTTTATGAAACTACAATAATTTATTCTGTAGCCTGCAAGTCTGAAAACAAGGCTTTTGTAATATTTTATTTTTGTACAGCTCCCAAGAGGTATAAGTAATAAACCAAACCAAAATGTTGTGGATTATTTTCATCTTCTAAGACATGCGCTCCTGTTCAGGTGACTGTGGAGCTCACATTTTCACATAGAAGTTTCATTGTATAAATGGATCTATGTGGGTCATACTTCCATAGGGGAGAGGCCTAAAAGCTTGGAAATGAAGCAAGATGCAAGTTGGCAGTATGGCAAGGCTGCCGAAGCAGAAAGGACTGGCTATTATGTGAAATGCTGGCCTTGCAGAATATTCACAAAACTGTTTAGTTGGCTCAGCTGGACAATGGAACTTGGACTAAGAGTGAAGTTATTCCTTTCATATACACAAAGTCAAGTCTTTGCCTGCCTTGCAAAAAGAAAAGGAGCATAAAGTCCTCCCTTCGTCTCAGTTAAGGATCTGTTTGAAGAGAACAACAGCAGGTAAATAAAGTAGCTGCTTCTCAGCCATCTCACTGCTCTTTTGATCTGGCCAATCAGTCTTGAGGCAGGAGTTCCAATTTCATTGGGGCAGTGAATCCATGCAAGGTTTTAGCCTGAATTACTTTGCAAATAAGGTTCAGCACCTTGGATATCTCATTTAAGAGGCAGTCTAGAAACTGGAGCAAATTCACGGCTGGAATCATAGAATTGGGAGAGACCACAAGGGCCCTCCATTCCAACTCCCTGCCATGCAGGAACACAGAATCAAAGCATCCCTGACAGATGGCCATCCAGTCTCTATTTGAAAAGCTCTAAAGAAGTGGACTCCACCACTCTCCAAGGGAGTGTGTTCCACTGCCGAACAGCTCTTACTGTCAGGAAGTTCCTCCTAATGTTTAGGTGGAATCTCTTTTCTTGTAGTTTGCAGTAATTGTTCTATGTCCTAGTCTCTGAGGCAGCAGAAAATAAGTTTGGTCCATCCTTAATGTGACATCCCTTCAAATGTTTAAACAGGGCTATCATCTCACCTCTTAACCTTCTATTCTCCTGGCTAAACATACCCAGCTCCCTAAGTCTCTCTTCATAAGGCATGGTTTCCAGACCCTTAACTTGATTGACATTGGGGCCATCTACCTGCCTCCTCTAATCAAAGTAGTGTATTATTATGATTAATACAGGTAGCTTTAATAAATAACATCCTATGCCAGTTAGCTAATATCCTAGAGTTGCTGTTTAATTTTAGATCTGCAGAGTTCTCAGGAAAATTGTGTTGGAGGTAAATTTTCTAAATCTTGGAATATCTTATATTTGAAATTTCAGGAGGCTTATACTATAGGACAGTAAACATTTAGCTTTATAATTTTAGAGGATATATTTATTATGTAAGCAACTAGCTTATGCAGTTACTTACTCCTTCATAGAATCATAGAGTTGGAAGACACCACAAGAACTATCCAGATCAACACTCTGTCATGCAGAAATACACAATCAAAGCATTCCTGACAGATGACTATCATGCCTCTGTTTAAAAACCTCCAGAGAAGGAAACTACCGCACTCTGAGGCAGCATATTCCACTGTCAAACAGCTCTTACTGTTAGGAAATTATTCCTAATGTTTAGATGGAAATGAAACCATAGCACAGTGTGGGACCTCAATACTTGAAGGAATCTCTCTCTTTAGATATGCTTGCCTGGGGACTTACATTTGTGTCACACTATAGGGGGCAATGTGATGGGGAAGGACATGTGAGAAGGCCATCTCAATTGTGGCACCTACTTATAAAATGCTCTCCCATTGGAGCTCAACTGTTGCCAACATTGGTTTATTTTCAGTGCCAGGTCAAGAAATGACGTTTTATTAAAACTCGTGGGACCTAATTTACTTCTGAGCATGTTCAGCCTTTTAACTGTTCCAACCTTTTAACTTATTTGAATTGTATAGGTTTTTGAATTGTATATATTTTAAATTATTTATTGATTTTAATTTGGAATTGGTTAAATTGTTTATCTATTTACTGCATTGAGATCTCATGATAATAGGGTGGGATAAGAATATTTGAATGTATAAATGAATAAATAAATATTTCCCCCCATACCTTGTCCTTGCAGTTGGTGTGTGCTTTATGCAACTGCAGATGGAAATTATGTTGCCAGCACACACAAAAATCCACCCATTTGTCCTCTTGCTGTAAATAATCTGTTTTTGGGTTGTTGTTACGTGACTTCAATCATTTCTCACCTGGACCCCCTTGTGAGAAATAACTAAAGACCGGTCTCATTATTGCCATTTTTAGGTAAGGTGATCGAGAGGGCGGTTGCCTTCCAGCTCCAAGCAGTCTTGGATGAAACCGATTATCTGGACCCATTTCAAACAGGCTTCAGATCGGGATATGGAGTTGAGACTGCCATGGTCGCCTTAGTAGATGATCTCCGTCTGGGCTTCGATAGGGGAAGTGTGACCTTGTTGGTGCTTTTGGACATCTCAGTGGCTTTTGATACCATTGACCACGGTATCCTTCTGGAACGCCTGAGGGAGTTGGGTATCGGGGGCACTGCGCTCCAGTGGTTCTGTTCCTACCTCTTGGGAAGATTACAGATGGTGCAGTTGGGGGACACTTGCTCCTCTAAGAGGGAACTAACATCTGGGGTCCCTCAGGGAGTTATTATGTGTCCCCCACTTGCTTAACATTTTACACTGGAAAACCGCTGGGCAGAGCATCATCCGAGAGACACGGGCGCAGCAGTGTTTATCAGTACGCTGCATGACACTCAACCCCCACAATATGCTTCTACTGTTGTCTCTGACTGCTGCCAGTGACTAACGGACTAGGTGTGTCTCTCCATCTTGAATACCCTGCCTGGATGTCGGGAAATAATGGGCGAACTGCAGGGAAAAACCAAACTCAGCCTGACATCCAGAGAAAAACTGCGAAGTACTGGTGATAGGGGTTCCCCAGGGCCCTGTGTGCGAAGGGAAAAATTTACTTCCACTGTCCCTGATAATATAATACATAATAATAATAAAACTAATAATAATAAATAATTTGTTTTATTTATTTCCGCTATTCCAAAGATCAGAATATCGCGGTGAACCAGCACGTAACGCTACTTAGCAATGTAAGCTAAATTTGCCCCCAAACAGTCTGGGGTACTCCATTTTAGCGGACCTCGGACGCGATGCAAAGCCCTGCAGTCGAGGCTTGGGGCCCTTTGCTGTCGTTGAACTCGGCAAAACCTTGTGGTTTGAGGAATGGCTGCAAGTACAGGCATTTCAACCACTGCGTCCCACCAGGGCTCCATTGGTGGTACACTTCCCCTGAAAGCGGCACGGAAAAGTTCGCAGTTTAGGCAGTACTTCTTGGCACTGGTCCCTGCAGAGTTGACATCTAACACAGTAGAAACGATGCGGCATGGTTCAGAAGTGCTTGGCTACTCAAAACTTTGGTTGATAAAACCCAAACTGTGACTCCTAACCTGGGCCAACCAAGGGAGGGACCTTGAAAACGGGGATGGTACATGCTCTGGGTAAACCCTCGCTTAGATTTCTGTAACTGCCCACTCTCATGGGGCTAACCTGTAACCCAAGCCGCGAATCTTCACGTTATTACCAAAACAACATGGCAAGCCGACTGTGGTACCAGGCCCTCCCCCCCCCCCCCCACAGCTGCCATCCAGGTTTGGACCACATAACACAGACTACTGAAAAATCTCCCTGGCTGCCATTACCACTTCCAAGACACAAATACAAGGTGTTGGTTATCTTAACCTATTAAAGGCCCTACCTGGCTTGGGCCCCGAGAGTACGTTACTGAGGCAAACCCGCATCCCCCCACAACAATCCCCCCCACACCAACTCAGACACATCTGGGGAAGAACGCACTACTGTTGGACGGTCCATCCTTCCAAATATGTCTCCACATCCCAGGGATGGGCTTTTCAGTGGCGGTGGCCCCGCGGATTTGGAAACAGGTCTCCCCGAGGAGCCCGTCTCATGAGACCCCCCTAGGAAGAACCTATTTAAAACAGAGACTTAAAACCTTTCTTTTTTGGCCCAAGCCTTCCCCACCGCCCCCCTGAGCCGGACATGAAGTGGAGCGCTCTTGATGGCTCATTTGATTCTCTCTGCCCTTACCCTATGAATGATTGTATTTGTACTAAATTTGCTTGTTTTTATCTATTTTTATGAGATGTTTTTAATAGTTTATAGTCTGTAAACCATTTTGATCTAGGGAAAAACAGTATATAAATAAAATTTAATATTATTATTATTATTATTATTATTATTATTATTATTATTATTTCTGAATTATAGTGGCTCTAGGGTAACCATATCATGGAGTTGAGTGGGAATTCAAAACCTGGTCTCCAGAGTTGTAGTCAAACCACTATACCATGCTGGTACTAGTGAGTTATACAAGCAGCAAAGGTTGCTCCTTCTTCCCTGACCTTCCAAAGCATTGTAGGAATTTGAAAGATCTAAAAGTAGAGAAGATCTGGTCTTAAATACCCTAGAGGCACCAGAACTGGTCTGATCTTGGAAACTAAGCAGGGTCAGCTCTGATTACTACTTGGATGGAGACACTAGTGAATACCAAGTGCTGTAGGCTATATTTCAGAGGAAGAAACTGGCAAAACCATCTCTCCTTGTCTAAAAAAAACTCTAAGGAATTTATGGGCTTACAATAAGTCAACAGGCAACTGTACATACACAAAATTAGAGAGAGAAGAGTTGGGAAGGATGGAGTCTCAGCCTCCTTTTCCCTTAACAGTAAGCCATAGTACTAATGTTAGAAAGAGGAAGGCAGCTTTGTTGGGAGTCGTGAATAAGCAGCAAATTGTTCATTTAGGCCCAGTACAGACGGATGGGAAGCGCCATCATGGGCCCAAAACTAGGGCTCAGGAGAGTGCAGCAACAGCATGATCCTGAGCCCTAGTACGTGCTGGCAGCGCCATTATTGAGCGGCATCGCCCACACAGGGGACGTATCCATAACGTACGGGCATCTGAGTGCCCAAAAGCCAGTGCCAGAAAGGGCCATCCTAAGGCTGCATCAAAGCCCTTAGGACGTCCTAAGGAAGAAGCTGCTCTGGGCAGCTTTTTCCTGCTGGCATATCATTGCTGTGTGGTTTGGTTGCTGTGTGTACTGGGCCTTATTTTGTTTTTCTTGTATCTTTTACTTCCAGAGGTAGAGAAAAGGGACTGATATTTTGCCTTGTGTATCATGTATTTGCCTTACATATTTAAATAACGTGACTGGCTTTTGGGTACTATAGTTTATGATTTAGATGGTTGAAGAGAATGGACACATTTCCTACTCTGTCTCAGTCTGAAAAATATCTTGGGCTGATCCTACCCAGCACATGCCCAACCCTGTCACCCTCCTCCATCTGAGATAAGCCACAAAACAGCTTCCTGCTCATTCTTATGTGAACCACTCTTAGAGAGCAACAGCTCTACTTGTTAACCACAACGAGATGCTTACTAGCAAAACCAGCAGGAATGATACTACAGGCTTTTCTACTTAACTGTGCTTAGCTCTTTCATCTTCAAAGCTTTTTCTCTTTCTTTCTACAAGCATTAACTAATTAATCCTCACTACACCCTGGGGGAGAGGGAAAGAGTTAGATTCGATACTATTATTTCCCAGCTAGTCCAATTAGGCATAATTGTGTCTCATTTAAGCTGACCATTTAAAGAGCAAGCAAACAGATGCAACAGCAGATTAGAGAGTCTTGCACGTATAACCAAAAAGAAGAAAAAAGCTGCGTGGTTCACATTGCATTTGCAAGGTTCCCATTGGCAGGTAACAAGAAATAGTTCTCCGTGCTGCATGGATATTCAGAAAATTGCTTCTGCAAGGGTAGTCATTACTTTTGTAGTTCATAGTAGAAAAAGTTCGGGGGGGTGGTGGATTTCAACAGTATGTAGTCCTCAGCTGTTGCAGAATGTTTGGCTACCTGCAGTCTACCTGCAACACATAACCAGAGCTTAGAAAATTACTTTTTCACCTATAACTCCAAAAATCTTCCATCCAGCAATACTACCTGTAGGAATCTGGAAAATTATTAGAATAATAGAATCAAAGAATTGCAGGTGCTGCCATCCTGCAGAATTAATGTACTTTGACACTGCTTTAACTGTCATGGATCCATCCTATGAAATCCTGGGATTTGTAGTTTGTAGTGGCACCAGAACTGTCTGACAGAGAAGGCTAAATATATCAGAAAACTACAAATCCCAGAATACCATAGTATTGAGTCATGGTAGTTAGAACAGTGTTAAACTGCATTAATGCTGTCATGTAGATAGAAGCTTAGAACTGGAAGGAACCACAAGGACCATCTAATACAACTCCCTGCCATGCCGGAATACACAACTGAAGCAGTTTTTGCTGGGAGGCTGTGGTAGAGGGGATTTGGTCTAGAGCAGTGCTTCTCAATTATTTTCTGTCATGCCCCCCCCTAGGAAGAAGAAAACATTTCACTCCCCCCATGTGACTGTAAATAGTATCATTTGTCTATAAAATTGTTATAAGTACATCTCTGCATAACAGAGCCTCGCGACCCCTTTACGGAGCCTCGCGCCCCCCCTGGGGGGCCTGCCCCACTATTTGAGAAAGGCTGGTCTAGAGTGACTGCTCACTCAGCTTCATGAGCTCAGGTGATCTGAACAAGTGCCTCTAACAATAACCAAGGTACAAAGGGATAAATGAATGGAAGAAGGAAATCCTTAAAATATCCATGTGTTATGTTGTTTTTGGGATTTAGGGTTTAGCATTAACACTTTGACTTGGGACTGAATATAAATGAGCAACCAGGGCACTGCAAGATAAACAGTGATCACATGCTGAAAAGGTCTAACTCCCTAACGCCTCCATCCACAGTGATTTAACTGCTGACATTTGGGACCTGTTCACAGGCCAAATAAACTGGTCTCCCATTGTCCTCTCAGTGGAGAGTCTGGATGATGCAGGACCCAATCCTAAAACGTAACATGAACAGTCCACATGATGTCCGGCCCGATGGGGTAAACTCCTCTTAAAATGGACTAAACAAGGCTCTATTTGCTCTGGATCTTCTGGGAAGATCTGGAGCCCTCTATTAGAATGCCAGGTGCTGTTTAAAATTTCTCCTGCTGTGCTGCCTGGCATGGCCACCGCAGCTGCGCATTGCTTACTCTGAGGTCACAATGAGGCACCCAGCCATGTGATCAATGCTGGGTGCCTTGTTCTGACCTCAGAGCAAGTGATGTACCACCTCTATTGCTGTGCTGGGTGGAATAGCAGGATGCATATGCAAACAATTGCCTAGCAAAAAGATCGGAGGGTCCCAGGTAATTGGAAGGGGTAGTTAGTGTCAGCTGTGGGACCAGAATACTCTGGGCTACTTTTTTCACTGAAACATAATAGCTCTTTATTTAAAGTAGTAAAATATTATTAAAGGTCATTTTCTTATTTCAAAATAGCATTTAAATACATATGCAATAAGATAAATATGAAGCAAGTTCTATAAACTGAATCAAGATGTTCTTGAGCAATCACTGAAATAGGCAAATCTACAGTTTTACTACTAATCCTTTTTCTGAAAAATTGTAAGAAGTTAAAATATGTGTGTTGATTTATTTTGTATATAATATTTCTCTAGCATGGCATTAGAATGAAATAAATGAAGTTGAAATTAAAATTGCCTAATTAAAGTGACTGAACAGTTTTTTTTAAATTAAATGACACATTTGAAATGTGTTTTATAATCTGTAATAGAGTTCCTTCTAGAACACCCTCTCAAAATTGTCTGTCCTGTTTGGGAGCAAATGAATTGCATGGAGCATTGAACTATATCTCTCCAAGCTTGAAAATTCTTTAAAAGTTTCTGCTAAGTAGGGTTCACTGTTAATATCAAAAGAAAAAGATATGGGGAAGGAGAAGAAAAATATTTTAAAAATCAGGCACCAATTCTATACATAGCATGAAAAATATTAATCTCATAGGCGGGTTATAGACCGCCGCTTTGAGGCGGTCTCCCGCTGGCGCCATTTGCTCTGTGAGGGAGCCGCAGCAGCCACACCGCGCGGCTCCCGTGTGGAGCAAAAAAGAAGCTCCATTTTGGAGCTTCTTTTTGCGGCGCTTATGACGTTGCGAGGCGCCTGGGGCGGACTCATGACGTCATAGACGCTGCGCGACGTCCGGACGCACAGCGTCCGATACGTAAAGATGGCGGCGCCCGTATGAACAGGGCGCCGCCATCTTGTACGTATTCTATATGTACTAGGGTTAGGGGGGTGCGGAAGCACCGCCCCTTCCTAACCCTAGTACGTATAGAATACGTACTAAATGGCGGTGTGTAACCCGCCATAGATACAGTAATGGACCTTTTCATACTACACAAGTATAGTGCTATGATTCCACTTTAACTGCACTGGTATCATCCTATGGAATCCTGGAATCTGAAGTTTAGAAAGGGGCTCAGAGAGCAAGCATAATTTAGTTGTTTGAGCGTTGGACTATGACTGTGGAGACCAGGGTTTGAATCTCCACTCAGCCATGAAAAACCAGAGTGACCTTTGGCAAGTCACACACTCTTATGCTGATGTTAAGGAAGTGGTAAAGCCCTTTGAACAAATCTTGTCGATAAAACTCCATAAAAGGTTCACCTTTATGCGGCAGCTAAAAAGGCCAATGCTATTTTAGGCTGCATCAATAGAAGTATAGTGTCTAGATCAAGAGAAGTAATAGTGCCTCTGTATTCTGCTTTGGTCAGGCCCCACCTAGAATATTGTGTCCAGTTCTGGGCGCCACAATTCAGAAAGGACACTGAGAAACTGGAGCGTGCCCAAAGGAGGGCGGCAAAAATGGTGAAAGGTCTGGAAACCATGCCCTATGAGGAATGACTTAGGGAGCTGGGGAAGTTTAGCCTGGAGAAAAGAAGGTTAAGAGGTGATATGATAGCCCTGTTTAAATATTTGAAAGGATGTCATATTGAAGAGGGAGCAAGCTTGTTTTCTGCTGCTCCAGAGACTAGGACCCGGAACAATGGATGCAAGCTACAGGAAAAGAGATTCCACCTGAACATTAGGAGGAACTTCCTGACAGTAAGGGCTGTTCGACAGTGGAATGCACTCCCTCGGAGGGTGATAGAGTCTCCTTCCTTGGAGGTCTTTAAACAGAGGCTGGATGGCCATCTGTCAGGGATGCTTTGATTTGGATTTCCTGCATGGCAGGGGGTTGGACTGGATGGTCCTAGTGGTCTCTTCCAACTCTACGATTCTATGATTCTATGATTCTATGATTCTATGATTCTATGATTCTATGACAGGTCAGAAGTGACCTGAGTGCACATAAGAGGAACATTTAAAATTCTCAGTCAGAGAGCTCTACCAAACTACTAACCCTAGGATTCCACAGAATGTTTCCATGGTAATTAAAGGAACCATGGTGTGAAATTGGCTATGGTGGCTGAGGAAATCTGGGAGTTACAATTCAAAAAAAGCGGGGGGGGGGGGGAACAGGCTGCCCCTTTCGCAGGCTGACTCTATGCTGCAATCCATCTTGAATCCACCCCAAAAATTAATGGCAAATTTACAAGTGAAAAGAAAAAGGAAAAAGAAAAAAAAGATATATATCATAGCAAAAAAGAAGAAAGATAGAAAAAGAGAAAATTATATATAAAAAAATTAAATATGAAAACAAAGAAGACCACTAGATTTTTTTTATGTATTTATATAAACATTGTGGTTCTTTTAAGCTTGTAACTATTGGTACCAGAATGTAAAAAAGAGAAATTCAGCCAATTTAAAAGAATTCTACAAGAATCGGATTTGACTTTTCTTGCCCCTGTGATATTATCTGTCATTCTCTATTAATGCCACATTTCCCCAATTCTTCCCCATTTCCTCTCATATTCTTGCTTTGTTTTCCCTGCAGTATACATTGTCAGTTTGTCCATTTCTTTAAACTCATGAACCTTTATTTTCCATTCTGTTATGTCTGGTATTGTCCTTTTTTTCCAGTGTCTGGCAAAAACCATTTGTGCTGCCGTGATCAAGTACAATATTATACTAATCTGATTACTGTCCAGTTTTTGTTGAATCACGTCTACAATATTTAGTAAAAATAATTCAGGGGATAGGGGTATGTTGATCTTTACTACTTCTTGTATTACTTTATGTATCTTCTTCCAGTATTTTTGAATTTCTTCGCATTGCCACCATACATGATACATTGTTCCTACTTTCCTCCTACACTTCCAACAATTACCATCCACATTTTTTTTTCATTTTACCTAGTCTTGAGGGGGTCAGGTACCATCTGTGTAGGATTTTGAAGTAGTTTTCTTTTAATATGTTACATTTTGTAAATTTCTGGTTATTTTTCTACGATTGTATCCACATTGCTAAAGGTATTGTTCTTCCTATATTTTCCATCCATTTTATCATGGTTTCTTTCACAGTTTCTTCTTTCAACTCATTGTCTAAGAGTACTTTGTAAATTTTTAAAATAAATCCGTTTTCTTTTCCCATTATGATTTTGTCAAATTCCGTTCTTTCCGTTTCTAGTCCTTTATTTTTCAAATCTTTATTAAATTCTTGTTTTAATTGTTCATAATGTAACAAATTAACTCTTGTCCCCTCTTGTTCCAAATCTTCTTTTGTTTTTATTTATATGTACATATGAGAACTTTTATATTTTGTTTAAATTTTAATAAATATTATAATAAAAAAATTAACGGCAAAGAACCACTCCTTTTTTGGACTGCAAAAAGGTGGCTTTTCCTGCTTACTGTGGCTGGAAGCTGGCTTTAAGGCACTCCGGTGGTGTGCAGTGTGTAAATGCCATGCTGTCGCAGCATCTGGAAGTCAGTCCATGTTTGGGGTGTCAGGCGGATTGAAGCCAATTTATGGGCATCTTGGGGGCATGTGTTGTCTGTACGTCCTCCAAGCTGGCTAGAAGCTGGCTTTTTATGCTGGTCTGTTTTGGCCCTTAGTCCAACCTTTGTTGTGTGCCATCAGGTTTCTTATAATGATCACTTGTGAGAGAATTGTAATGGAGTAAGATATC
This sequence comes from Sceloporus undulatus, assembly GCF_019175285.1. Classification (NCBI taxonomy): domain Eukaryota; kingdom Metazoa; phylum Chordata; class Lepidosauria; order Squamata; family Phrynosomatidae; genus Sceloporus; species Sceloporus undulatus. The sequence goes on along the minus strand of NW_024802935.1, from coordinate 4,233,723 downwards.
ATTGGCCTTCTTTTACTAGCAGCTGGAAGAGAAGCAGTTCAAAAAGGGGAGGAACTGGAAATAGCCATTTTTTTCTTATTGATAGTGGCTCACAATCCCCAGATTGTGGCTGCGCCAACCAAACAGCATGGCTACGATGCACCTGGAAAAAGGAGCTGCGAAATGCAGCTCCTTTCTCTGCCACTGCTGAGGCATCATTAATGCCTTGAAGCAATGCAGTGATGTGCCTTGTGCGTTGCGCCATTTGGACGTGGTGCATGAGGCATGTCATCGTGATGTGTGCTGTGTAAATGGTGGTGCGCAAAAATGGCACCCAGACAGCGTAGTAGGGCTCAGGAGCATGCGGACACTCTGCTCTCCTGAAGCCTAATTTTGGCCCCAGGCCAGCGCATAGCACCAGTCTGTACCGGGCTGTAATCTCTCATAACAAGAGCTTCAGCTAATACCTACTCTTAAAACATAGAGGGAAGAGAGGGAAAACTGTAGGCTACAAAACTAAATCTTCTGAAAACATTTTCAGGAAAAGTAAGAAAGAGTCTTCTTTAGCACATCAGTTTTAGATCAAATGGATTTGGAGGAGGAGGGAGCTTGACCGAGGATTTTATGAAACTGTGTCACATCTTTTTGTTAAAGAACTGACTTCCATAAGGCAATTTCCATTGTGTGGGTGTTGGTCAGCTGTATTAATCTATTAGAGTTAATACAACAGCCTCATGACATCTTAACAGTGGAAACAATGTTTTTGGCATAAGTTTTTCTGGATGAGAGCTACTTCATTAGATCCACTCTTCATATGAAGTTGGCTGTAGTTCACAAAATTATATGACAATTAAAATTTGTTAGTCTTCAAAAAGCCACAAGACTTTTGGTTGTTTATCCATAAGACAGATATTTAAAAATCTCCAAAGTGTTTGTATTGGATCAAGCAGGCATCCTTCTGGCCTGTTTAGGCAGCCATATTTCTTTCATTCTTAACAGGAGGAACCTCATTCTTAAATAAAAAAAACAACCCCATTTTGATATGAAAAAAAAGATTTTAAAACTGCCTTCACTTCTGGGAACATCAAGGGGCTTGTGTTTGGCATCAGTAATCAGGAATGATGAAACAAGAGACAAAGAAAGAATGGGTGCACCCCTTCCCTTTTGACAGAGAAAATAGATGCCTGGCGTGCCAGCGACAGCTGATCGCATATGACACTTAGGAACAAAAGGAGTCATTCTGGTAATATTTCCTTTCCGTGAGTAAATCTGGATTCTGCTACCACAGTACTATTTGTCAGATGACATCTTCATGCCTTTGAAATGCTTTGTTGTTGTTGTGTGTTGAACATGGCCTTTTAACACCCACAACTTTCATATCTATTATCTGACTTGCATGATCTTTAATCCCATGTGTTTTAAGGGCTGTGCTTGTTTCATAAAATGCTGTGACCTTGATCAAAAACTCAACTTATCTGTAAAAACTGTATTTCAAAATACTCACCCGCTCCAAATGCACAAGATGTGAAAAATCAGCACATTCAACAATGTGATCATGTGTATTCAAAAAGTTATAATTTTTGGAAGATAGTAACAACAATCCCCAGTATACTGTTACTGTTATGTGCCTTGAAGTCTACTTTTGAATTATGGCGACTCTGTCATAGGGTTTTCTTGGCAAGATTTATTCAGAGGACTTCTGTCATTGCCATTCTCTCATGCTGAAAGTTTGTGACTTGGCTAAGGTAATCTAGTGGGTTTCCATGGCTATGAGAGGATTCAGACATTAGTCTTTTGGAGTCCCAGTCCAAACCTCAAACTACTAGACCATGCTTGCTTCTAATTTCCAGTATAGTCATGGAGGAATTCTGGGAATTATCACATAACACTGAAAATATTTTAATTGCAATTATTATTATTATTATTATTATTATTATTATTAACCTTTATTTATAAAGCGCTGTAAATTTACACAGCGCTGTACATACAATCTTTTTAATTGGACGGTTTCCTGCCCTCAGGCTTACAATCTAAAAAGACACGACAGAAATGGAGAAGGGAAAGGTGGTGAGGAAGGGGCCTCTCTAGTAGGATAATACATATAAAATACATAGCAATACAGGAAATGATTCAATAAAACAGACAACAAAAGAACAACAAAAAGCAAGTGACAATTATGCAATGCCTAGGAACGCTTCTCTGAACAGGATGGTCTTCAGCTTTGTTTTGAAGCTGGTTAAAGAAGAGATGGCTCTTGTTTGCAGGGGAAGAAGGTTCCAGGAGTGAGGGGCAGCGAGTGAAAAGGGGCGAATCCGAGATGGGGCAGAGGAAATCCTGGGCTGGGACAGCAGACCTTGACTACCAGAATGGAGGGCCCTAGTGGGAAGGTGAGAAGAAATAAGGTCTGATAAGTAAGGAGGGGCCAGCCCATGGAGGGCTTTAAACGTTGACAACAGGAGCTTATACTGAATACGAAAAGGGAGGGGGAGCCAGTGAAGGGATGCCAACACAGGAGAGATGTGGTCAGAGCGGTGGGCAGATGTGATAATGCGTGCAGCTGAATGCTGGACAGAAATAAAAGGATGGAGGTGAGAAAGAGGAAGCCCAGCCAGGAGGACGTTACAGTAATCGAGTCGTGAGACCACTAGGGCATGGACCAGGATCTTGGCAGTAGAGGCAGAGAGATATGGTCGGATTTTGGCAATGTTGTATAAAAAGAATCGACAAGCCTTGGCTGTGGTCTGGATCTGAGGGATACACGACAGAGAAGAATCAAAGATAAAACCAAGACTGCAGGCTTGCTGGACTAGTTGAATAGAAATGTTGTCCACAGAGACAGAAAAGGAGTGTTGAAGGGTGGGCTTAGGAGGAAAGACAAGAAGCTCCGTCTTGGACATGTTGAGCTTCAAACGCCGATGGCGCATCCACTGTGAGACAGCTGCGAGAAAAGATGAAACTTGCTGTTCAAGCCTTGGAGAAAGGTCAGGGGTGGAAATATACAACTGGGTGTCATTGGCGTACAGATGGTAGGAAAAACCAAAAGAGCTGATGAGTTTTCCTAAGGACAGTGTGTAGAGAGAAAACAGAAGGGGACCCAGAACAGAGCCCTGAGGAACACCCACAGATAAGGGAACAGAGGATGAAGTCTGACCTCCTGCAACCACTGCAAAAGATCTGCCAGACAAATAAGATCTAAACCAGTCGAGAACAGAGTCTGAGAACCCAAGGTCAGAGAGTATGTCAACTAGGAGACAGTGATCAACGGTGTCAAAGGCTGCAGACAAATCAAGAAGGATGAGAACAGAGTAAAGGCCATTAGCCTTGGCTTGTAAAAGGTCATTTGAGATCTTAGTGAGAGCTGTCTCTGTGGAATGCCTTGGGCGGAAACCAGACTGAAAGGGATCAAGAATGGAGTTGGCTTCGAGAAACTCGAGACAGCGCGAATAAACAACCCGTTCCAAAACCTTAGAAAGAAAGGGAAGAAGAGAAATCGGATGATAGCTAGACAAAGAGGAGGGATCAAGAGAAGGTTTTTTCAGAATTGGGGAAATGAGAGCATCTTTGAAGTCCGAAGGGAAGGAGCCTGTAGAGAGAGAGAGGTTGAAGATATGGAGAAGCGAGGGCAGAAAAGAGGGAGCTATAGAGATTAAAAGACGAGTAAGAATTGGATCAAGAGAACAGGTTGCAGGTTTGCAAGAGTTCAGAAGTGTAGATAGTTCATCCAAAGAAGCAGGAGGAAACACAGAAAATTTTTTAGGTGAGGGCAATAGAAGATTAAGAGCAGAAGAAGAATCGGGAGGGACTATCTCAGAACGAATAGTGGTAATCTTAGAGATGAAATAATTAGCAAAGTCATTAGGAGAGAATGATGAAGAAACTGGAGGAGAGGGAGGTTTAAACAAAGAGTTGAAGGTGGAGAACAAACGCTGCGGGTGCCTCTCATTGGCGGAGATCAGTGATTTGTAATAATTCTGTTTTGCCATAGAGAGGGCGCGTGAGAAGGACGAAAGAACAAATTTGAAATGGATAAAATCAGCCCACTCTTTGGACTTTCTCCAACGACGTTCAGCTGCTCTAGAGCAGGACCGGAGAAACTTAATGATGGGAGTAAGCCAGGGCTGAGGCCTCGTCTTAGAGGAAGAAGTGCGTACAGAGACAGGGGCAAAGCGGTCAAGAGTCGAGGAAAGAGTGGAGTTAAATAGAGACATTGCTGAATCAGCAGAATCCCCAAGATTTAGGGAAGAGAGAGATGAATCCAGGGTTTGACCAAGATGGTTAGAGTTAACAGACCGTAGATCACGAAAAAGGCGTTGAACAGTGTGACGAGGAGGAGGAGTATAAGTAAGAGCGAAGGAGATTAAATGATGATCAGATAGTGGAAAGTCAAGTGCCAGGTAGTCAGAAATGGCACAGTTAGCAGCAAGAACTAAGTCAAGACAGTGACCGTGAGAATGAGTTGAAGAGTTGGAGTGTGGCTGGAGGCCAAAAGAAGCTAGGAGAGAGTTGAAGCGAGATGTTGTAGGGTTATTGGAATTGTCAATGTGGATATTAAAGTCACCTAGGATCAAAGTGGGGACTGAATCTGAAAGAAAGAATGTCAGCCATGATTCAAAGTCAGAGAGGAACTGGGTGGCAGAGCCAGGAGGGCGATAGATAACTGCAACCCGGAGCTGTAAAGGAGAGAAGAGTCTAATAGGATGAAACTCAAAAGAAGAGAAATGATAGCTGGGGGGAAAGATAGAACTTGAAACTGGCAGGAGTTAGATAGCAAGATACCAACCCCTCCTCCTCGACCCTCAGGGCGGCTGGAGTGGGTGAAGGAGAGACCACCAAAAGAAAGGGCAATGGAGGTAGCAGTATCATGGGCTGGAAGCCAGGTTTCTGTGAGAGCGAGGAGGTTAAAGGATTTGGAGAGAAAAAGGTCATTAATTGCTGCTGCTTTAGGGGCAGCAGAGCAGCAGTTCCAGAGGGAACAGAGGAAGGGAAGCAGGGAGACAGGAAGAGGCCGAATGGGGATCAGGTTAGGAGAAATGTGTGGAGCCATGGGAGGAAGAGGATTCACTGCTCAGTGATCAATGGGAGAAGGTGAGACAATGGCAGAAACAGGAAAGAAAAAAGAAAACCTGTAGCTGGCGCTCTCTTTCTGAGGTGTTAAAGCAGCTAGCGAAACTATTGCCAACTCAGGTCTTCTGAGGAAGAGTCCAAAGAAGGGAGGAGGTGGTCCTGAGGAAGCAGAAAGTTCTACTTGCTCTGACTTCCTCTGGAGGAGCCCAAGGCCAGGGGGGAGAGTCTTTGGAGGAGCGCAGGTCTTACTTGCTCTGACTCCCTCTGGAGGAGCCCAAGGCCAGGGGGGAGAGTCTTTGGAGGAGCACAGGTCTTACTAGTCAGGATCATTGTCATCACCACCATCATCTAGGATTCTGTCCAGGGTGGAGAACCTGTATACCTCCCTATGTTGTTATACTGCAATTTTCATTAACCCTGACCACTAGTTATTCTGTCTAGGCTCACAAGAGGTGGAGTCTATCCACTAACATTCAAGTATATTGCTACCAGATTCAGAATTCATTACCATTTTTAGTGACAGTGGCAGATCTATGTTTTAATTGTAGAATATAGCATGAATGATGTTGACAGTAGCAAAGAGACTTTCTTAAAATTTGCAAAGATATTTTCCATTAATAAAGCCAGTTTAATCACTACATAATTCTGGCCACAATCCTGCTCAAAACCTATGTGTATTGCTAACCACCAACCTTAGATAAGCATCATAATGACATCCAGAGCTTGATGACCTCTCAGATTGCAATATATGCTATGGAAGTGTTTGCTCCCCTCCATACTTCAATTCATTCAGTTTCAGCTTCAACATACACACATGACTTGGCATTCTACATTTCCATTCCTTGAACCTGGCAGTGTTTGGAAAAAGCCCCCCCCCCACCTTTTTTTGGACCACAGCTTCCCAAAATCTTCCAGCCATTATGGCCTTTAACCATGCTGATGGGGGACTGGGAGTTGTAGTCTTTTTTAAACAACAACAACAACAATAACAACAAACCAAAACAACTTTCCAGAGCTCTGGTAGAGAGTTAGCAAGTCCTTTCCATCACTAATGGCACCTGAGCCAGTACTCCACAACAGCACAGATGTTTGAGACACAGAGAGAGGAAGCTATGCCTCACTGTTGCCACAGCTACAAGCACTATAGCAAAAGAAGAGAAATGAGGAATAGTCCTTCTGTTCTTTTGTTAATGTTGTTGCCACCATCTGTTAATGGGCATGCAGGTAGAGGCCTGAGGAACTTGAAGTGAGCAATGAATTTCCACGGGAAAGTGTGAGGAAAGAATTCAAGCCATGCCATACTCCCAGGGATATGAATTAGTGTGTGTTGGTGATCTGTGGAGAGCTTGTAATTGTGCTCAGACATAACCTAGAGGGTGTACAGACCGGCACTTTATGCCAGCCTGCACCCCAACTAGGACTGCGATAGGGCTGAGTGTTCACATGCTCAGAGCCCTACTTTTGCCACTCAGCTGCCATCATGATGCTCACCTGTCCAGATGGCACACACCATGAGGACATCCCTCATGTGCAGTGCTCAAATGACACTGTGCATGAGGGGCATCATAATGCCATACCAGGGCGCCCCTTCTATGGCACAAATAGGAGCCACATTTTGCGGCTCCTTTTTACACCACATTGGGGCATGACGTGTGGTTGCTGTGTCTCCAACCCAGCACTTCCAGGGGTGGCATAGAGCCACCCCTTACTGGGCTGTCTGTACAGCCCCTAGCTATTTATTAACTGCTTTAAAATGGTTCAGTTAACTCTACAAAGTTCCAGCTCTAAACCAGGACAGATAATCTGCAACTATTACCATTAATCCAGATATGGGTGAAGTCAGTGAGTGGCTGCCTTTAGTACATTTCTATACCAGCTTCATTCTATTCAAAAGTCTCCCATCCAGGCATTAGCTATAGCCAGGTCTTCTTAGCAGCACATGACATCTGTCTCATATCCATTCAAACCATGCTCTTGCTGATGGGAAAAAAAAGCAAATGAAGAAATGTCAGCATTTAATTTATGTCCCACTGATTTAAATAAAATATGACTTGCCTGCCCAAGTTTTTCTGAATAGCTCTCTTGAAAATGTTTCTGCTCCATAATAGCTCTATTAACCACAGAGTGAAAAGAGTTAATAAACAGGCACAGTTAACAGCATGAACAATGAGTACAGTTTTGTGTCCAGGCACAGTTCACTAGAGGGAGCACTAATACTATTTCCCATCTTTTTGCAGAAATGGTTAAACTGTCAGTTGATTTTATTTTTTGTTTCTGAAAGGGAAATGGCAATAATATATGGGCTGAAAATAATCATCATGTAGTGTAAAGATGGCTTTTCTGAAAAAGGAAGCCTAAATATTTGCATAAGTGCAGTTTTGTTACATGCATACTATTAAGGTTTATGGATGAACAACCTTTGTATAAGTGTTAAATACATTTCCTTAGCGATTAAATAGAATTAAGAAAGTGATTAAATAGAATTAAAGAATATTCCCCTGAAAGAGGAACCTTTCCCCTAGTCTTTGGAAGAAGGCATACAAAAGTTGAAGGGAAGAGCAGAAAAGCAGTTTGGAGATAGTTTTCAGCTTAAACTAGGACACAGGGAGAGAAGAAAGAAAGTCTTCTGACTTTGTTGATGAAACACCTTTGAGAATTCAGGAACATTTTCTAACAATCTGTCATTCCCCTGGCTGTAGGTACCTGTTTGTAGCTACATTTGAACAGGCACTGTTTACATATTTGTAAACTACAAAGATACTATAATTCTTTAATGCTCTAACATGGAAAACTGTCTTCCTGTATCCTTAATGTTTAGTCATCTAAAGGAAATTCATCATGAAATCATTCAATGTGATAAATCTATCAGTCTGCTGATAAATCCCATTGAGGCCAATGTGGCTTTCAGGTAATTCCTTGCACCATGTTATCCTTACCTATGCATACTTAAAATATTTCATTTATCACAATCCTGCATCCAAGCGAGAGGCCTTGTGGGAGAGCGATTCCCAATTTGTTCTTGCATTATAACCTTCTTGATGAGGGAACTGCTCACATTGCTTATTCACTACCAGGTGGATTTTTCTTTTCAATGCAATGGCATATAAAGCTATATAACAATTCAGTTCCAGACGGATACCTTGAGACTGGGCTTTTTCTTTTAACAATTTGTAATTCCTCAAGGATACAGGAAGACAGTTTTCCATGTTAGGCTGGGCTTTGACTGTACAGCAGTTGTCTTAAGTAAAATGCTTAAGTAAGTACAAAATGCTTAATTTAATTAGAGTCTCCCCTTTGTTTTCCAGCTCTGATGTGCCTCATGTACTTCTGCTACTAGGAATTAATGATCTACCATGGAATAATGAGACCACATAAACTGAGGCGTGGGACAGATAGTCCTGAAGTGTCGTGCTATTGCCAATTCTAGGGTTAGGGATTGTGGACGGCATGGCAGCAGCCTAATGCCAGCATCCTGTCTACATGGGTGCTGCCATCTTGGCATAAGTGACGCACAGCATAAACACGAGACACATTTTTCTTTTTGGGTTCTTTTTGTTCCGGAAGGACACCGTGCCATTTGGCTGCTGCGGCGTCCCTTCAGAGGGAAACAAGCTGCCACCAGCCCACCCCCAGACCTGAGTTGTATTGGACCACTTTATTGACCTAGAATTTATTCACATTGTGATGATCCTGGAAGAAGCAAGAGCAGGGAGCAACCTGATGTGGATTCAGCTGAGGCCAGGTGTCACCTGTGGAATACCTCCTCAGCCTTCCCTTGGGTGAAATACCTGACCCTGGCTGCAATCTAATAACTGAGTTGCTCCCTGACTGGCCTTCTACTGTAACGCAAGCTGCAGGACTACAACTGAGAGTGAAATCCTACGGAACACCTCAAGGGGAGACCCTTTTCCCACTCCCAGGTTACAGAACCCTAGAGAGGCAGTCCCAGAGCCGTAACCTACACTAAAAGGTGCCAATGTGAACACCCAAACTCCTATGATCTCCCCCTGCTGGAAAGAAGCATATAGAGAGGGGGACAGACCTTTTATTGCATCTAGGTTCACTCCCCATGCACAGTTTATGGATGCATTGCACCCAACACAAAAGCCTTGGTCTCTCCATGGAGGCCATCACAGTTGCCCGCTCCCCCACAGTGATGTGCATTGCATGGGTCTGGAACCTCATAACTGCGTACAAAGGAAAGATAATAATAATAATAATAATAACAACAACAACAACAACTTTATTTATATTTCCTGCCTCTCCCCATGGATCAAGGCGCAAGTACATCAGATAAAATTACTATTACGATAAGCACAAATTTATCTAAAATTACAACAATCAAATCTATACCTTTATATGAGTAATGGAAGTCGAGTGTTACCTAGGTTCAGTTATGGATAGCAAGATAGTGGGTCTGATGGGAAGAGGCAGGGAAGAAGTAAAGACAGTAAGGACCATTAACATAAAATTGATGTGTATGTTGTTTTTATGTGCCCCAAGTAATTTCTGACTTATGGTGACCTTAAGGTGAACTTATCATAGGGATTTCTTGGCAAGATTCTACACAGAAGGTTTGCCATTGCCTTCCCCTGAGGCTTAGAGCATGTACTTGCCCAAGATCACCCAGTGGGTATCATGGCAAAGTGGGGAATCAAACCCTAGTCTCCAGAGTTGTAGTCCAAGACTCAAACCTCTATGAAAACTAATACCTCCTACGCTTTCATTAACTCTGTTCATTGGCCATAGTGATTAGGGTTTATAGGATTTGTAATTTAAAAAATCTGTAGGATAGCAAGTTGTCTATTTCTGATATAACCTACTAATTGTGATAGCACACACTCTACAACCCAACACCATAGCAGTAAATGAGGCTGCTATGTTTTCAGTAGACCACTTTCTTGTCCGCACTATTTTGTGTCTCTTGAACAACTGGTGATACATCCCAACATGATCAAAAGATGGTTGTTTTATTATTAAAGATACCTGACATCTTTTGGCCTGTGTGTATTCTTAAGTCCTTCCTAAGGGAAGTATTTATTTCACATTTCAAACTTCAGAAATTTGTAGACCAGGAATGTTCCATTTCTTATTTGGTTTTTACTGGATACTCCCCAGCTACTACTTCTTGTATTTCCTTGTCACTGACCATTGCAATTTGCCATTATTTTGGCCATCACAAAGGGGCTGTGGAGACCGCCTGTAAGGGGCAGCCTGCAGCTGTCTCCAGCTGTGTTGGATTGGGGCCGTGGCAACCGCATGCCACAGCTCTGATCTGGCCTTTCCAGGGCACAAAAAGTGACTCCTTTTTGCACCCTGGAAAGGGCGTGATAGCCATGGCGCTACTGCTTTAAGGCACTTCTTTGGTGCTGCATTGTGTAAATACAGCACCAGACAAGTGCCGTGACACCATGCATTATGCAGAGTGGTGTGTGGCATCACACCGCCATGGGGGCAGAGTTATGGCATGCATCGTATGGATGCCATGCCCCTACTCTGCCCCCAGGCTGGCCTTAATTACCAGTCTGCACAGGCCCTACGTGCGTAATTGTGGAGATTTCAAAAACTTTACTGTGACAATATTGATATAAATCATAATGCTTAGTAAACATGGGCACTGGGTGACATTACCCCTGTCTCAATCCAGCCCAGCTGTGAGTGCCACATCAGTAACCTCACATGCCTACCAGTGCTCAGGTTATAAGGGAGTCATAGGGTTCCACCACGTCCTTTCCATTTTGCTTTACTCCTTTTAGATACAACTTTTATAAGAAGGCTGTGTTCCTCAGGGAGGATATCATTAGGGATATCTGGGTCATGGCTTATAGATTTCAAGTCCCTCTTCACATTATCCCCATAACTCAGGCACTGGACTTTATCACACAAAGCAAATAATCATAACTGGAAATGGATAATCATGTTTTGGGCTAGGGATTGTCATATCAAATTGGCCCTCATTGTTCTCCCAGTGGCTATCTGCTTGGAAGGAGTTTATTTTCATTCACACAAAACCTCTGCTAATGACCCCCCTTGCTACTACTGTTGTGTTTCACTTTATAAAGTGATAGTTCAATTCTGCTTTAATGGTGATCATGGGTGATGTTGGGGTGGTCAGTCGGTGTGCTTTGAATGCTTTGGGTGTGGGACTCTAGTGATAAGGTGTGAAGGAGAAGGGAAGGGAAGCCAAAACTTTGCTCACTGCCCCACATGCCCCCTTTTCCAGTTCTGTTCTGGACTCTTTCTCTCATACACACACACACACACACACACACACGGAAATATAAGAGCAAAACAAAACATTATTTCATTAACTCTCAGCATCTTTCTTGCTTTTATTCTACCTTCAAACTTATTTTTTTTAATTTATTGGATTTCTCCCAAAATGGATTCAAGACTTCCTTATTGTTTTCTGCCTTTTTTTGGTAAGATTTTTTTTAAAAAAAGCCTTCCTTCAGACTAAAGTACCTTCAAATATAAATAAAATATGAACAGTCCTACATTTAAAAATACAGGGGGCTTTCTGATTGGTTTGATCGGACTAAGCACTGGTAGACATACCAGATAGATAGATCAGTTGCTGCTTGCTTTCATCTTCCAGCATTTAGGGGAAAAAAGGTCTTTTTACATGTAGACATGTTTTCATTTATATTTCATTTCTGTCATATCGGAGGGGGGGCAGTGAGGTATCTGCATGTGAGTGTGTGTGTATGTGTGCCTGTGTACCAAAAGGGGCAGGGATAATGTCTTGGCAGCATGCAATAAGCTTTTAGGACAAATGAACACTCTAATTCCAGAATGGTGTTAGGAGAGACCACGACTGCATTGCATTTTTAGAAATAACGCTATTGTAGTGGGAGAAAAGTCCTTCTGTAATAAAATCTGTTGATAATTGAGTCTGGGCCATTGCATTGAACTTACTGTGTGATCTCAGTGCAGCAGAACTGCTATAATATTATTTGTCCAAATTTTCACCTGAATTTTACAAAACCAGCCATGTCTAGGGAAATATAAAGTGTTTGTTGGTAGAGTAAAATACTCAGTTCAAGCAACTACACCATGAAGAAAAACACTTTTCTGAATACTTTGGGGAGACTGAGGAATGAACCCGAGGTTGACATTTCAATTTTAATATACTTGTATCAGTTTAAAACAAGTCAACTTAATATAGCTTGCTAAAGGAACAAGAACAGCCTGTCATAAATAAAGAAGACAGCAAGTAAGAAATCTTCCATGACTCCTGAACAATGGCTTTATAAATATTGTGCATTATGCTTTGTAATAGGATGGAAAGAATGTTTGCTATTCTCATTTCCTTTTCTCCATTTCAGTAGTATCTAAATAGTCAGAGTAGATAAAGCCAATAAGGCATGTCACTAGACTTTTCCCCCATGAATGGGAAAGGCAGATTTGCTCAGGACAAATGCATATCTGCTTTCAGGTCTTTGCACTCACTGAACATCTGGAAGGACCCACCAAAATACATATGTGAGGTAGTATTAGAAGGGAGTAGGAGAACTGGCAAAAGTTGCATTCTGCCAGATAAATACACATTCTAGATTTAAAGAACTTTGCTGACATGTCAATACAAATCACAGTCTTTTGGATTTTTATAGAGTCTTAGGATATTACTACATGAAGATTTAAATGGCAATTACAGTCCAAAAATAATGCCTTTGGCAATACCTATCACATAACTTTGCCTTTAACTCATAGATACTATGAGTTAGGACATCCCTTTTTATTTACGGAGGAAATTTATCAATAAGCTCCCAATCATGTTTCTTTTCCATTACTCCACAGATATGAAATATCTCTGCCATAGCATTTCCATTATTGACAGTCAAGTGCTGTCGGTGTCTCCTCCTCTCCCCACTCCCCCGTCAAAGAGACTGATTTTCATTATTTTATTTTATTTTCTATTTATTTTCTTTTTAAACACTTAAATTTCAATCTGGAACAGCATTAAAAATTGGAAATTAAAATAAAATGAAATATTTAAAAACCTGAAAGATACGCTGGCCAGGGCATAGGGTGGCAGGCAGGGTTAAGGGGAGGATAAGAAAGAGAGTGCCATGGCAGAAACAACCACAGTCACACTATTGCGAAGAGGTGTGCTAATAGCTGTTCTGAAACTGGTATGTTTCCATTTTAATTAACTAATGTGATTGCAGTGTTACTCGGGTAGTGATGCCATTAGTCCTATGTATGATAACAGATGCCATATAGCCAAAGATCTCAGGGTGGTGTACAATAAAACCAATTTAAACAATTTAGAGTCGAAAACCTTAATAAACTATCTAACAAATTCAAACAGCTGTAACCAAGCACATGCAATAAAATAATTAGACCTGTAAGGATTTAATAAAATGCTATGTTTTAACTTAAATGAAGTCAATATTGGCACTTAATCAGATTTCTAAGTGGAGGGCATTGCACAACTAGGGTGCCAGAGAAGAGAAGCCCCCCTCTCCAATTGGGGGAATAAAAAGGAATGGCCCTCCACTTCATCACACTTGAATTCTTTGGTCAATGTGTCTGTGTGTGCATCTGAAGAACCAATACTTTAGCCATTGTAACAAATTTTGAATTAAAAGTTGCTTATATGTTAAATATGCTCTGTTTTTATTTAACACAGTTTTAAATATAGTCAAAGGGAACTTGTAGCACCATTGAGACTAACTGTATGAACTTTGTAGCATAAGCTTTGGTCTCATTCATGGAGTGAACTAATGCCCCAGAAGGATCTTTATAATTACACTGTATGAATAGCCATGGGAATGAAAAATTTGTGGGTATGATGATAATAAGTGTAGCTTCACCTGTGGTCAGTGAGGGATAAAGGCAGGAGGAAAGATGAAGTCTATGGTCAGGGTGGGTGGATGAATATATGAATGCTGGGAGGAGTTTTGGATTGTGGCTTGTATAGCCTGGGAACCAGAAAAGAGATATGTTAATCTGGCTAAGGGTATCCAGTGTTATACTATGTGTAGTGTACCAGGAAACCATTGTCTTTGTTCAAGCCACTGCTAATGGATTGAAATTGCTGAATACAATCTAATTCTGCTGTTTTTCTTTCCAATCTTCCTTTGTAGTTTTTCTG